>NW_015505796.1:46521-62041 GCF_001515645.1 Sinocyclocheilus grahami | reverse complement strand
GGCCAGGTAAGTTACACTGGTTTGCTGCGTCCTTGTCGGATTACAACTTTAAATGCAGGAATTGGCTTGGAGCTTACTTGAATAATGTAATTATACATAAACAAAATACAAAAATACACACACACACACACATAGCAGTTCAAATGCTGACTGATATCTTACAAAGGTGCGATTTTATATGTCTTGACCATGTCACAGCTGAACAGTGCTCTGTTTGACTGGTCCGAGTCCTTCAGATGCAGCCTTTCATATAGTTAGCAAAAATGTGTTAATATTGTGACAAAATGTTGATACTTTCATTTTCAAAATAATCAGAGGTGGACTGTAAGGAAGTACATTCGTTAAGTATTCTCGAACAAATATGAAGTACTAAGTTTTCTTTTTTTCTCATAGACAGCAACACTAAAAATATGGTATTTTACAACATGATGCATTGTTGTAGATTAAACTACCCAACAGTATATTTAGTAGGCAACTTTACATTTAATAACCTTGGAACATATTGAGAAGTAAAATGCAACATACACATTAGTGCAGCAGTAATATTAATGCAAAACCATCCTAACAAATTATTTTTTCAGAACAATACTGTATACCTTTACTTTTACTCTCAATACCTTAAGTATATTAGCGTTTGCAAGATAATACTTTTACTTAAAGGATAGTTCACCCAAAAATGAAAATTCTGTAATCACTGTAGGATCTCTTGTCCGTCTGAAGTTATGGAGGTTACAGTTCTCTGAGAGTGAGGTGAGGAAGTGCTGTTCTCTGTGGTCTGTTGGGTCAGGTGGTCGCTGCCTTCTCGTCTGATTGCTAGTCAGGCAGAATCTGGTTTCTCTTTCTTTTCCCACTTCCGATCCTCCTCCTTTCGTTGGAAGAACTCTTTCATCATCATCTTCATCAGTTCTTGAGTCAAAACAAGGTGATGTCTTTTGTTCTTGTGTGGATTCAGTTTGAGCTCGGTCAGCTTGGAATCTTTGTGAGTTATTTGGTCGATTCCTTGGGCTGGTTGCTCCAGGTTGTGTTTGTCGTTTTCCCTTGGAGGTTCCATTGGATTCCCATGAGTTTTTCCCTCTTGAGTTTCCAAATGAGCTTGGTTGATTCCATGATCTCTCCCATTGATTCTCATGAGGTCTAGATTGGTCCCATGACCTCTCCCAGTGACATCCGGGTGAGTGTTGTCGTCCACGCGGTCCATCCCAGCGGTTGTTCCTCTGTTTAGGTCGGGTACCAGCGTGGGAGTCCCGTTCTCTGTTGGACGGGGGTGCGTTCCACTCTTTGGGTGGCGGCTTGGCATGGTCTTGATGTTGGGTGCCCTCTAGAGCCAGCCCTTGACTTTGAGTGTTGAAGTCAAGAACTGCTGTGGATTTGGCACCCTTTTCTGAGGCCATCTTTTGTTTGCCGTAGGCTTTATGCGCCAAGTCTCGCAACTGATGAGCACTTATTGTTCGTGGACATGCAAGGACGCCAATGTGGTGGCTTACCCCAGGATGAAGGTTTCTCAGGAAGAGAGTTTTGACATTCAGATCATCTTCCATGTCAGGTTCGTTGCGAGGTCCGAAGTCCGAAGCCGTCCGAGTCGGCTGTAGTAGGCTTGAGGAGATTCATGACGACTTTGTTTCGTCTCCAAGGCAGTCACTGGTCCTTGTTCTGACTCAGGGTCAGCAAATTCTTTAATGAGGGCTTCTCGGAGCAGGTGGCAATCAGTCTTTGTGTGAGCTGTCTGCCGGTCTAGGAAGCTGCGCACTTCAGGGCTGGATGTTGTTCGGAGCAAATAGAGTCTATCTTTGTCAGTGACATTGGGTCTCATTTCAAAGTGAAAATCGATATCTTGCAGATAAGCTTAGACATTCTGGCTACCTGGCACACTTGGGGTGAATTTGCCAATGTTCCTGGCGAGCTTGTCAAGGTCTTTGAGGTCCAAGCCATGCGATGATCTGTGGCTGGCTGGAGCAGTTTCTTTTAGCTTTGTCGTGAAGTAAAGTTCTTCAGAGGGAGCTGGTGAATGTTTAAGCACTGCCCCCTCCCCCTTTTGATCACGTGTCAGTCCAGGAACAGGGGACCCGGTCCTGCTCGGCAGGGGTGAAACTGGTGCCCGTCGTGTCCTTGTTGGCTCAGGGCGCAGCTCGTAGGCATGTCTGAGTTCCTCTCTGTCACTGTCGGACTCCTCTTTGATGTAGTCCAGCTGTCGTGTTAGGTGGCTGATCTAACTTCTTTACTCATCCAGGTGAGTTTCAAGGGCTTTAATTCTGCCATTCTTGTCTCTGAAGTTGGCCTTTGCCTTTTCCAGGAGCTGTTCTGCATACTGTAGCTTGTTGGAGAGATCAGCGTAGTCTGCCTCGCCTTGTTCCATTACTTGAGAAGTAGCTGCTAGGGTCTCTTTTAGCCGTGGTGATCTCCTCCTCTGCACCTTGTTCCACCTCATCAGGCCCTTCCCGTCCTTCCTGAGCCTCCAGTTCTAGCTGCTCGACACGTCGTTGTACACGTGTTAGCTCCTGCCAGAGATGGGCGGCGGGCCTGTCACTCAGCTTGAGAGGTGGCGATGACTGTGTGGCTTAAGGAGCCAGTGATCTTGGCTAGTTCTTTGTGAGTGTAGCTCTGACTTAGGTCTTGTCTCATGATGCTTGTTATGTTGTCATCCAGCTGGTCCTGTGTCTGATGCCTCAGTGTTTCAGCCGCCTTAGGTAGGAGGCTGTCTGTTGCAACACTTAGCCATGTCATGAGGCAGTGGCCAACATGGTCTATTGTGTGAGGCATGTTTTGACGTGGTGAGGGAGATCTAGAACCGAGACTGACACAGACCTTGAAGAGGAGAAAAACAAAACAAAACAAACAACAAGGCAAAACAAAGGTGTAAGTGTGCAATGTCAAGTGTGGGTTGACGTTGAGTTTGTAATGGGCAGGTGAGTGTGGTTCTCAGCGACTGTGATCCTCTGGTGGGTGTGCTTCTAATTTATAGTCTCTGTGGGGAAAATTAGTAAACACACACACAGGTAGCACAGCTAGAGAACAGAGGGAGAAAAGAAGAGTAACAAACAGAGCAATTAATAGAATAATAATTGACTGCTTCCACTTTTCCAATAAAATAAAGTTTTATTTATTTTATTTTAAATTTAAGTTTTTTAATTTTTTGTAAGGGAAGGTTAGAGCCAATGGTAAGATGAGAGAGAAAGACAAAACAAAATAATTTTTTTCTGGAAGCAGAATGAGGACAATTCAATTTTCTTCTCTTTTTTTTGTTAAGTTTGATTTAGAAGGAGGTTTCTAAACAGGTGTTTGGAAATGGGGATTTCTATCTACCAGGACTGTGATTGTTATTAAAATTTCCTCCGGGGTGAAGGAAAAACAATAACAATGACAGTATTGGTTTCTCAGATGGTAGGATTGACAACCATACACCAATTAGAGCGTTTCTAGACGCGTGTTCAAGATTTGGCGGATGCCTATCAGTCCTCTTGTTGACCTGCTTTAGCCTTAGCTGGGTAGGATCACAGGGTGAGAAGGGAAGGTAGGGTGAGAGTCAAACAATTTTGAAACGAAGTGTTCAAGTTTCACAAATATTTGTTAAATGTTTCTAAAGTTCTCTGCTTTTATGATTCTCACAGGTACAAACCCAAAACAGCAGCAGTCAAATCAGAAGAAGACAGCTGAGAGAGAGAGAAGAAGGAGAGAGAAAAGAAGGCCTAACAAGTAGAAACAAAAACTTAATTGCAAATTGAATTAAAATTTAAAATCAGTAATGATATTTAATGATTAAAAAAAATCAATGATGTAGTCATTAAAATTATAAGAGCAATATCAATTAAATTCATCAGTAATTATTATTGCAATATGAATGCAGAAACTGTAATTAATTATGAAATGAAATTAGAATTTTCCAATCAGTGATGATTGAAAATTAGTAATCTTTACTGATGTCATTAAAATTGATAAGAGCAGTTATAATTGAATTAATCAGTAAGTATCATTAGAACAATGAGGACGAGGACCATGATTAATTGCTAATAAAAACCAACAGCGTTTAAACTCAGAGTCAACAAGCCGAAGGGAGAACAAACGTGATAAATAAACACTGAGATGCTAACCACTCTGGAGATTGTTTACAATCATGTACAGCAAGGTTTATTAAGTTTGTTCTTTTCAATGGGAGGAGAGGAGAAGCGAGATAGGATGCAAAAGTATGAAAGAGCGAAAAATGAGGTGAAGAAAGAGTAAAAGTTCAGATGGAACTGGTTAAGTCACTTCAACACTTCAAACACTGCAAAACACTCTGCATTTAAGACCGCAAAATGCTAGCCTTCAATGCTACTAGCTTTACATAGGCTTCCATGCCAACGCATTAACTTTAATTAGCTTAGCTTATGCTAGGCTTTTGTTTACAAACGGCTCAATATGGCGCTGACGGACTGCGCCTGCGCACTTTAAAGTTACCCCAGAAAAGGTTTCTCAGGTCTTCCAGGTTATGGCTGTTATTATGGTGACGTACCCTGCAATAAGCCAGCATGTGCTACAGACTGTTTACGTGCATCACGTGAAATGACAGGGCATTTCAACACTTGAACAACCAAAAGCACTATTTAGATTCTTAGCAATCTCAACTCGTTAGAGTGAGGTAGATTAATCTACAGATTTTCTGCAATTAATGCAATAACGTTATTGTAGATCTCGGCGGATCTAAGCACTTTGTGTTAGTCTATTTATTCTACTTGATCAAGGTTTCACAATTATCCCATAAAATAACATTCGGACACTCTCTCTGAGCACCGCGTTCTAAGTTCACAAGCTTGTAGTGAATTAAATGGCAAGAGAGATTTAATTAGCTAAGTTAATGGTCTCGAACCGGGAGATGCATAGCCTGACTGGAAGTGGGACACGCACCTACAAATCAAACTATGAAGGCCTTTTAAAAGAAAGGAAAATGAGGAACGCACTCGCTTTTTTCTTGTGCGCTTTTAGAGTGACTTAGTTTTTGTCTCGACAGACAAAATGTAAATGTTTTACTGCAGTTCACTTCTTTAAACAACTTTTAGTTGCACATTCAAACATTCAACACGCTGGTGTGCCACAATAAAGTATACAGTAACACAACAAACTCTGTTTCTCTGTCTCTCTGTCTCTAATCTATTCTCAGGATAAAAATAGAAAAGATTCAACACAATGTCTTGGTGTTATTAATTTTAATCCAAAGTTTGCCTGCATTCTCCACCATAATGTAGTAAATTAGCTCTTTTGAGAGGGGAATTCAAATCTGAATATTCAAAGTCAACCTGATTACAACTGATTCCAAATTTGATAGTTTTACACTTTATCAACTGTTCGTCCAGCGAGACGTTAACATCAGTATATCTTAACAATTTGGATAGTTATATTATGCCCTGGCCACGGTCATAATAACTGTTAGTGATGATTATTAAGCTACTAGCTAGGTAGCAAGATCTGGGCAAAGTTTTAACTTTAAATACACAATACAAGACAATGATTCTTTATAATGAAACATGAATTTATTTGAACTGCTTTATTGATTACATGGTACTACGCTAATGAAAACACACACACACACAGTTTAAATGATGAGAGTTAACGGAGTTTTGAGGAAGTCCCAAAAGTCTAGTAAGTTATTCGTTCTTAGATCGCACCAGGAAAATCACAAAAGCAGAGATTTGTCTTATCTTTACTGCTTAAGATCAATTCAGCACTGGTTTCAGCAGATAAAATATTTTGTTTGTTACTTGCGTTTGTGCTGGAAAGGGAGGTTTCCTTTTCTACCTGAGGAAGTCCTGTTGCTGATTGTCTGGCAATCTTCCTTGATGACGTCTTTTGGGAAAAGCCCTCGTGGTGAATGGTTGGTTGCCTTGTGACGTAGGAGCTTCGGAAGTGGGTTCCCTTGGGTACGGAGAGTGATGCTTGAAGTTCTTCTGAGAGTTTCTTTGCTTGGCTTTAGACTTTGAAGATTTCGGCAGTCACGAAGTTTCAATGGAAGGTTTGAGAATTACTGCACGACCCAATCGCTTGATGGTGCAGCATGTGAGCGCAAGTTGGAGCGCAGTCGAACACAGGCGAAAGAGCACTGATCTGTTCGGAACATTTTGTTTTAAGCGAGCCGATTTGGTCCATCCCAGAAGTGATTGTCCCAATCAGCTTGTTGCAAGGCGGAGCTACGCCCTGTGTGGTTCCTTTTTCGAGCATAAATTAACATGCTGTTCAATTCATCACATGGGGAAACGTCTTTGCAGGTTTTGTTAATAACTTCTATAAAGTGCCGTACAACACACACTGTTCAAAATAACAGCTTTTCATTAATTTCAATGTTCTGCAATTATCACAAGTTTTCATTCAACACTAAACTTCACATATCTTATACACATATTAATAGCTTTATCTACTAAAGAGGGGTTATAAAACATTGATTAAAGTTGCACCGATTAAATGAAACACATCAAGCATATGTAAGACATAAAACATATTATTTGTGAATATAGTTGCCCTTTTATACTTTTTAATGATTGTCTTTTGAAATCATCTATGCGAGTTCGCATGTTCCTTTGTCTGTCGAGAGAAACATGCGTCTTTCTGGAATGTATGGAAAAAGGGGAGGACAGTCCTGAGGTCAAGAAAGTCACGCGGTGTAGGTCTGCTGATCTTCCCGCTCAGACGATGGAGCTGTAAATCTGTCTTTCTTGTTTATTGGATTATCAATTTATGCTGAAGCTGGTCAAAGTTACACTGCACATCTGGTCCTTGGATGGTCTCAAACAGAGGTTGATTGAGTCACGTTATCACTGTTCTTTAGATCCGTTGTTTTTGCAGGCCTGAAGCTTGTTTGCTAAATCACTCTCTTCCTGTGTTGTACATAGGTGTGAGCGAAGCTTGGTCAGCAGGGGCCAATCAACCATTTGTGCTGACATGTTCTAAAACAAGAGGGGTTGTTTTCTTCTTTTGATTGGATTAAGTCTATCACTGCTTTCAATGTCTCTTGAGAAGATTGGGACAAGAACTGCTCGAGACAACTGGGCGCCCCGGGCTGACCATGTATCAGTTTTACGACTCGCAAACAGTTAGGAGGGGGAACCTTGATTCTTCTGGAATGTCTGTTCAATAGTTCAGTGGTGAATCCATCGTTTATTTGGGTCTGTTCGAGACCAAGATCCTACACATCATTTACTCACCCTCAAGTTATTCCAGGTTTGGAATTTTCATTTTTGGGTGAACTATCCCTTTAGCTAAGGTTATAAATATGACTAGTAACTTTTCCTCAATATGGTATTGGTAGTTACTAAAAGTAGTTTACTAAAGTATCTCAATATTTCTTCTACTAATTACTTTGTCATAGCTCTAAACAATTTATATTTTCCTTATTTCCCTAAATCAGACCAGACCCCTGTACTGCAAGATAAAGCTGAATGTGCCAGCGCTGGACAGGTTTTTAATGGTTTTCGGCTGAGCAGGGAGACAGGGCTGCTGGATCTTCTGAGAAGTGAATGGCAACACGGATGGGGTGCTGCAATCGAGACCCTGGTGTTTCTATTCTGTCTGCCAGTGATACATCATACAGAGTGGTCTCCAGTGTGTTTGACATGCCTCGTTCCACTGTCACCGCATTGTTCACAGAGTCGTTGAGGAGGTGCTGGCCATTCGCCAAGAGATTCACCTCCTGAAGACCCCAGAATACATGGAGGCAGGGCTGGGCTCAAAATTGATGTTTTTTTTCTGATGTTAAACCTAAGTTATGTTGTAAATAGTATGTTGTATGTTGTAAACAGTTGTAAAAAGTACTTTCAGTAATGTATAGGACAATTTGTTTAAATGTGTAAAAAATATATTTACAGGACAAAAAAAATAAATGTATAGAATAATGTTTTGTGAAGAAATTATAAGCTGCATTACAAAAATTAACAATGTACATAATTACTTCTCTTTTATTTACACATGTGAATATGCAAAACAAAAATACAAAATGTACAGAGAGTACTCAGGCTCATTTACAAATAAATTACACTACAAAAATGAATAATGTATACAACTTATACATTTCATTTTGAACTTACATTACAAAAATAAACTACAGAAATTAGGTTGTTTCATTGACAATGTGACATTTAAAAAAATATATTGAAAAATTGTAATGTACCCATTTTTTTCCACTGTTTTATCTTGGCTAATAAATAATGTATTTGTTAAGCATTCTCTCAAGAAGAGAAAACAGTCCTTCCATTCTCTCCCTGCTCTCTTGTGCTCTTCTCTCCTCTGTCTCTCTCTCTGGAGTTTGATGTCCTCCCTGAGTAGCTCCACCAGCTCAACACTCACTCCCTCACCTGTCCCAGGACACTTGCAATCCTAAGGCAGAGCAAATATACCATGCCTGAAAACAACATCACAATGAATTTCAGCAAAAATCTGTCTATTAACTTGCTTACTTTGTATTTTTTAAGTCTTCCCCAGCAGGCTAATTTTCTCCAGAATAGTCCTAAAACAAGTTAGACTTGTGAAAAATATAAAGACATTTTTGCAATCTTAACATTAGAAAATATGACAAAATACTGAAGTGCTAAAGTTTGGTTAAAACATTTGTAGACATGACAGCACTACAAAAACACAACAAAAAGAAAGACTATCGCCTTATATAGTGGTTGTCTGGTGACTGGTGACCGTGGTTGTCACGGTCACCAGTTCTGTCAGCTAGTCTGAACAGAATAAAAGAGTCCGCTCCCCAGAGTCCAGCGTCCAGTTCCTTATTTGGGGAAGTCATGGCCTAATGATTAGAGTTGGACTCGTAACGCAAAGTTTGCGGGTTCGAGTCTTGTACCGGCAGGGATTGTAGGTGGGGGGAGTGAATATACAGCTCTCTCTCCCACCTTCAATACCACGACTGAAGTGCCCTTGAGCAAGGCACCGAACCCCCAACTGCTCCCCAGGCGCCGCAGCATAAATGGCTGCCCACTGCTCCGGGTGTGTGTTCACTGCTGTGTGTGTGCACTTTGGATGGGTTAAATGCAAAGCACTAATACTTGGCCACATGTCACATCACTTATTCCCAGTCATCAGCTCTTTGTCTCCATCTCCAAGTGTCATATGCTCTTCCTACAAGAAAGGAAAGTGTTTACCTTTTTATCAAGTCCTGTAAACGTGTGTGTGTGGCTCCTCACCTATCTGATCTCCCTCCTGCTCCATCTGCAATGCTGATATGTTGATATGCTGATATCTGATCACCTATTGCCTAATCGATGCTGTTGTGTTAAATAAAGCCTGTTTGGAACGTTATTCATCTCTCTCTGGTCTGTGCACCCGTGACAGAAGACTAGACCACAACAGACAACAGCATTATGAGCTCCATTATTGATCCAGCCACGCAAATCCTCTCCATAACCCAAGATGGCCATCTGATCAAGTTTTATGTTGAGTTCCTCTCGCTCGCCCACCAGGTACCTTGGAAGGATGGTACATTAAAGTCAGTGTTCTGGAGTGGTCTGGATGATCCACTCTTCCTCCAAGCAACAGCAGCGACAAACCACGGTACCCTGGCATAATATATCAATCATGTGCTATTGCTAGATGGTTCATTCTTCACAGTGGGCGATGATGTTGATGATGAAGATGATGGTGCCGGTATAACTCAGTTGCTGACGCCCCAACTCCCTTCAGTCCTCCTAGTACCATCAGTTTATTTTTCCGGGCCCACTCCAGTCCCAAAATCTATCCCAGTGGGTGAAATCTCAGTTCCAGAGTCTCGTCTAGCCATGACCATCATTCCAGAGTCCCATTCCGAAATGGCCGTCGCACTTGTGCCCCTGGGAGTACTGGTGGAATATGAGGGGATGTTTTGGAGCCCAGAACTGACTCCAGTTCCCAAATTGAACCCAGACTTTGCTCCTGTCCCCGAACTCTGTCTAGAGTTGACTTCTACTCCTGAGTACAGTCCAATAAAGGCTCCAGAATAAAGTCCAATAAAGGTCCGCCATATACATAGGATATATATATATATGGGATCCGCCATAGACTCCTGATCTACCAGCTCCGTCATGGCAACCTGAACTGCCTGCTCCGCCATGGCTCCCAGAGCTCTCTGATCTGCTCTGGAGGCCCTTCTTGTCTCCCCCCTAGATCCTGCCCTGCACCAGCCTCCAGGGTGCCCGCCCCCCCTCCTCGGTGTAACTGTTACGGCACGGGATGCGCCTTCTGGGAGTGGGAAGTACTGTCATGGTCACCAGTTCTGTCAGCTAGTCTGAACTTCATTTCCCATCATCCCTCCTGCTGCTCACCTGCTCATTGTCACCAATCATCTAATCACGATCACCCGCTGTCTCTGATTCCACCTGCACTGGTTAAAAGGACTCAGCACACACACACAGTTTGTCTAGTCTCATCTAAGACCTTCCAGAAGTTCACCTTGGATTGTTACTCACCTGAAGTCTACATACCTGTTGTTTGCTTGCACCCCCAAGTCTCCTATATCCGATCTCCAGCGTCCAGTTCCTTATCCCCAGTCATCAGATCTGTGTCTCCATCTCCAAGTGTTGTGTGCTCGTCCTACAAGAAAGGAAAGTGTTTACCTCTTTATCAAGTCCTGTAAACATGTGTGTGGCTCCTCACCTGTCTGATCTCCCTCCTGCTCCATCTGCTATGCTTATCTGATCACCTATTGCGTTATCGATGCTGTTATGTAAAATAAAGCCTGTTTGGAACATTATTCATCTCTCTCTGGTCTGTGTACCCATGACAGTGATTGTCTCATTGTTTGTGGGCTTTGTTTTTGTTTTTTAAACCCTGGCTTTCAACACTTGTTTAGCTAGGTATTTGAGTAAATAAAACACAATACTTGCATTTCAATGTGAATTACCCCACAGAACTGTCATCCTCCATGTTCTTTGACTATAAATTCCATCAACTGCGCGCAAGTGATTCTGGCATATGGTAGGGTGTGACGTGTCCATCAGATGTACAGTTCTTTTTCCTGGGAAATTGAGGGTGCATTTGAAGTCTCTTTCAAAATACGTCAGCCTTCGTCGCACCACGGTGACACAATCGGCTTTGGAATGCGGTCTTCGAAGGGTGCATTCTGAATTGGGACGGCTTACGTCGTGATGCAATCACACTTCAAATTCGCACTTCGGAGTCCGCACACTTCATTTTGGGACACAGCTTATGTGTGCAGTGCATATGCGGTTCATATGTGATACGGAAGCAGGAAGTGGTCATTGTGTTTTCACACAGGACACTTTTGCAGTGCGCTACTTCAATCCGTTAAATCTGTGGTTTCTATGTATAATAAATACAACAATGGGTAAGTAGTTTCCTATTCTGTGGATAGTAAATTTAAATGCTTTTACATTTCTTGATAAAGCTTTATCACCATGACTATGACTGTTTATTTTGCATGTAGTGTGTGTTGTTGACAGGAGAAAGGCTCTATATGTTGCTACGAAGATTACAGAGAAGGACGAGATGAGTGTGGGTTCACTCACTCAACCAGCAGAGAAGACAACTTGGGAGCATATTATCAACTTGTCTCCAAACTTCGCCTTGACAGTGACCGGCACATGAAATACTTCAGAATATCTGCTGAGCAAATGGATCGAGTTCTTTTTTTTTTTTTTCTTGACATTTAGTAACTGTAGAACATATTACACTTTATTACATAATTTCATATGATGAAATTATTTCAATTTAGTGTCAATCATTGTTCATTTTACCCACAAACAATCTGTTATTATGTGCTTGCTGTGCAGCAAAAATATACTCTGAGCGGTGCGGATCACTGCACTGTTGTATACGCACCGTTCCTGGAACGCATTCCCAGACTGCATCCGCATGCAGTGTGAAAGCTGTAACCTGTTAACATGGGTACGGAAAAAAATATGCACTGCAAACGGAGTATGTGTGAAACAGGCTTGAACCCTGTGTAAGACATCTCAACAGCTTCACTATACCAGCATAAAATGCTACAGAAATTAATATTCATTGTGTTATTGTCTGGTATGCGATTCTGAGACAATGTCATATGATATATACAGAGCTGATTTTTTTTTTAGACAAATCTGAACATTTGTTTACATGAGCTTTTGTTTTAGCCATTCTTTTGTTTTGTTCTGACAAGGAGAACTGGAAATCTCGTCTTGAAATCCAAACCAGGGAACTCACATACTTAAAGATTAAGTTGGCCGTTATAATGAGGCGGGTGATGTTAATTGTTCAGGGGATCTTTTTGGTTGTTGTTTTTTTTTTCTTTCCCCTCTAATTCCAGACAAATATCTGACAGTAGCTTTGCATGGCAAACCTGTTTAATGAATGACTAATCCCACGAGGCGCATTATGGCAAAACTGTCACACATCGTATTGTGGCAATTTTAAGTTGATTTTAAATTATCATCCTCTGGTAATGCTCAAATATTTGGATTTTCTTTAATGCAGGGGCTTTTTGTGGGAAGGAAACAGCAGTGAACTAAATCTGGTTCCCCCCCCCCTCTCCTTTGAATCCACCCCCCACCCACCCAGTGTCGAGGCAGGGCTGGAATGGCTTCTTAATTGGGCTGACAGCTTCAAGGCTCTGCTATTCCCATCAAGACCTCAAACAAAACTGTGAGCTGAGCTTCTGTAAGCGCATTCACGTTATGTTCACGCCACATTCAGCCAGTGTAAACCGCAAGTAATATCATAGTATTGTGGGCATGTTGTAAATCACACAGAACAATGAACAATGGGGAACGATCACACAGTAAGGCACCGTCGCCCATGTCAACAGAGGCCAAGATCTAGAAACACTGAACTAAACTCTCCATGAACACTAAAAACTGCTGGGTTAAAAACAACCCAATTTGGGTTATTTTGGCAACCCAATCAAAATTGTTTTAACCCAACAAGATGGGTTATATGTTGGGTTGCTTTTTTTATGGTTTAAAATTACTACATTGCTGTGCTAAAATGAACCCAAATCGAGCTAGACATTAAACCTACAAATCTTGTTCATTTTACAATCACTTTTACACTCACATAATGACTATCAAAAGGTAAATATTTACTTAAAACAAGAGAAAAGTCAAAAGTAACATGCATGTAAGAAGAAATGCAGAAATGTATGGCATTAACAGCTATAAATTATTTAATATACTATAAATATAGAGTTTATAAATGAAGCATTGACCATTTGTTGAATATAACTTTTAAGATCAAATTTGACTTTTTTTGGTAAATTTTATATATTGTATAAAAATATTATACAAAAACGTTTATACAATAGTTGTACAATTAGCTAATAGTTAAGTTCTGTACAAACTACTGACAGTAAATAAACCACAACATTAACACTGATATTATAACATTTATCAGAAACATATGTGTGAAAGAATGTGAGCATGGATATGAATGACAGAGTGTAAATTCCATTTCTACTAAACAACACAGAACAAGCATTTAACATTTTGTTTTTACAAATTATACACTTACAGTTTGTTTCATAGTCCATGAATGCAGATAAGGCATCACTGCCACTTTTCATGATCTCTTTAGCATAATTGATGTAGTCATGAAGAAGCCCCATCAGCACAGCAAAGGCATGTGACATCTTTTACATCATCCAGGGCAGCAGCCTCCTTTAAAACCACTGTGCATGTAAGAAGAAATGCAGAAAAGTATGACATTAACAGCTACAAAGTTTATAAATGAAGCATTGAACATTTGTTGAATATAACTTTTAAGATAAAATTTGACTTTTTTGGTAAATTTTATATTGTGTAAAAATATTATACAAAAACACTATTATACAACACTCTAAAAAATGCTGGGTTGTTTCAACCCAATGTTGGGTCAAATATGGACTAACCCAACTGTTGGGTTAAAAAGCTTATTAAAAAATTTAACCCAACAGTTGGGTTAGTCCATATTTGACCCAACATTGGGTTGAAACAACCCAGCATTTTTTAGAGTGAATAGTTGTACAATTCATTAATAGAACAAGCATTTAACATTTCGTTTTTTACAAATTATACACTTACAGTTTGTTTCATAGTCCATGAATGCAGATAAGGCATCACTGCCACTTTTCATGATCTCTTTAGCATAATTGATGTAGTCATGAAGAAGCCCCATCAGCACAGCAAAGGCATGTGACATCTTTTACATCATCCAGGGCAGCAGCCTCCTTTAAAACCACTGTTGAAACAGTTTGGGGGAAAAGGACATTTCTCCTCTTTGACCATTCATCCCAGTCACCACCTGTTCTTCATCAGTGGCCTAAAAAGAGAAAAACATTTGAAAAAAGAAAACATTTAATTAAAATCTATCCATTTTCAGATAGAGGTGCATCCACATCAGTAAGGATAGGTAAATAGCCGTTTTTATAATTTCAACCACTTTGTGTGGTTGTTTAATGTCTCTGTCTACTACAGCGCTCTAGAATGCTATAATCAGTGTTGTGCTAGTTACTAAGAAATAGTAACTAGTTACAGTTACTAGTTACTTCATTCAAAAAGTAACTCAATTACTTTGTTGATTACTTACACCAAAAAGTAATTCATTACTGTTAAAAGTAACTTTTTAGTTACTTTTTTAAAGAACTGTCTTTAATGTTCCCATTAATGCCCTTTTATGCGTTATGGTCTATACAAACACAAAACTGACTTAAACAGAAAGTAATTTTTAAACACTTTTATTTAAGTCAGACCAGCACAAACTGAATATATCACAAGGATTTCTGAAATAAATAACAAAACAAGCTTACTAATATATTCAGAATCAAAAACTAAAGTGGCTTCTGCATCATAAAAGCTGTTGTGTTGAGCCCTTAAAAATGTTCCTTTCACAGCTTAAGTATGAAAACTATCAACAATGTACAATTGGCTGGAGGGGCTTGACTCACTTCGAGTGTGTCCACCGACACCGGGTTAGCTTCTAGCTTCGTCGAGGCATGTACTTTCTGGAGGTGCTTCGACAGATTGGAGTTGCTGTTTATCGCAGTAGATAGGACCTTCGAACCAGAAAGACACAGCTTACATTTGACTAAAAGGTTTTTGTCTTTATGCTCAACTAAAGTGAAATAATGAGCATATTTCCACTTTGAGAAACTCGTCTTGCTCTCGCCTTGACTCGCCATGACTGCCGCACATACTTGAATAAACGGAAACACGCCCACAGTGCGTCTTCGTGTTTACAGTGGTTGGCATCCACCAATCCTACAATGCGTCGCTGCTGTAAACAGGTTAGGCTGTAGGCTACACTTCAGCCAAAATTAATTAATTTAAAAAAGTAACGGACAACGCACCATATGGTAACGGTAACGGAGTTAATTTATTTAAAAAGTAATGCGTTACAGTATTAGTTACTGTCAAAAGTAACTGCGTTACAGTAACGCGTTACTAGTAACGCGTTACTGCCCAACACTGCTGACTTACTCATACTGACTACTGACCCGTACTGACTACTAACCCGTACTTACTCATACTGACCCATACTGACTACTAACCTGTACTGACTACTAACCCGTACTTACTCATACTGACTACTAACCTGTACTGACTACTAACCCGTACTT
>NW_015505796.1:45026-46056 GCF_001515645.1 Sinocyclocheilus grahami | reverse complement strand
CGGTTGACCCTGAGTGGTCAGCTAAATATCTACAGTGGATCTAAAATATTAATAATTAATCATAATTAGTTATGGTTAATTATTCATATTTCCTGTTGTGAGCTAAATTCGCTACACAGTAGATAGGACCTTCGAACCAGAAAGACACAGCTTACATTTGACTAAAAGGTTTTTGTCTTTATGCTCAACTAAAGTGAAATAATTAGCATATTTCCACTTTGAGAAACTCGTCTTGCTCTCGCCTTGACTCGCCATGACTGCCGCACATACTTGAATAAACGGAAACACGCCCACAGTGCGTCTTCGTGTTTACAGTGGTTGGCATCCACCAATCCTACAATGCGTCGCTGCTGTAAACAGGTTAGGCTGTAGGCTACACTTCAGCCAAAATTAATTAATTTAAAAAAGTAACGGACAACGCACCATATGGTAACGGTAACGGAGTTAATTTATTTAAAAAGTAATGCGTTACAGTATTAGTTACTGTCAAAAGTAACTGCGTTACAGTAACGCGTTACTAGTAACGCGTTACTGCCCAACACTGGCTATAATCGCATTTGCGACTGAAAACTACTGCGTGCGACTATAAAAAAAATTTTAGGAGCACCAGTGCGACTGAGCCGATCATCATCATACTTGTGATTGCGCTGAGGGAGCTTCAAATGTTTCTACGTGTTTTTGCAGAGTCGAGTAATGTATCACAGACGTATCTCACGAATCCTTTCATAAGCAAAGTGAGAGATTCATTGCGCAGTGTAGAGAGCTTGGTTGATTATAGATGTGAGATCGAGATGAACTAAGATGAGTGCCAGCTTTTAATGATTTTTAAAGGAGCTTGTAAATGTGATACTGATTTAATACAATAATTCAATAAACAAGAAGTTAATATTAAGTGACTTACATTGTCTGACTATAACACTATTGTCTGATTTTGCTCTATTTCGTCGTTGAAAATAGTTTAAAACAAAGTCACAGCTCAGCCGCTGCGCATCTCCATTCAAACACAGCGGTGTTTCATTTATGAATGAAC
>NW_015505796.1:42665-44345 GCF_001515645.1 Sinocyclocheilus grahami | reverse complement strand
GCCTCTCAAGATGGGCTTAACCAATGAGAGAGGCCGGAATCCCAAGTGGGCGTTTTTATGGCCCTTTGTTTGAAAGCATGGTAAAATAGAAATGGACTTGAATCAAAATTACTACAGGTTCTCAGGACCCTAATATATATTGCCTATGTACCAACATATAATATACACTCTTGTTTAGATCATCAGAAGGCGAATTCATAGATACTAAACACGGTATATGTAAGGTTATATGAATGAGTGGTTTATCGTAAGCATGAATAAAATAGTCTATAATCAGTGTTGTGCTAGTTACTAAGAAATAGTAACTAGTTACAGTTACTAGTTACTTCATTCAAAAAGTAACTCAATTACTTTGTTGATTACTTACACCAAAAAGTAATGCATTACTGTTAAAAGTAACTTTTTAGTTACTTTTTTAAAGAACGGTCTTTAATGTTCCCATTAATGCCCTTTTATGCGTTATGGTCTATACAAACACAAAACTGACTTAAACAGAAAGTAATTTTTAAACACTTTTATTTAAGTCAGACCAGCACAAACTGAATATATCACAAGGATTTCTGAAATAAATAACAAAACAAGCTTACTAATATATTCAGAATCAAAAACTAAAGTGGCTTCTGCATCATAAAAGCTGTTGTGTTGAGCCCTTAAAAATGTTCCTTTCACAGCTTAAGTATGAAAACTATCAACAATGTACAATTGGCTGGAGGGGCTTGACTCACTTCGAGTGTGTCCACCGACACCGGGTTAGCTTCTAGCTTCGTCGAGGCATGTACTTTCTGGAGGTGCTTCGACAGAAATTCGCTAATTCGCTACACAGTAGATAGGACCTTCGAACCAGAAAGACACAGCTTACATTTGACTAAAAGGTTTTTGTTCAACTAAAGAACTAAAGTGAAATAATTAGCATATTTCCACTTTGAGAAACTCGTCTTGCTCTCGCCTTGACTCGCCATGACTGCCGCACATACTTGAATAAACGGAAACACGCCCACAGTGCGTCTTCGTGTTTACAGTGGTTGGCATCCACCAATCCTACAATGCGTCGCTGCTGTAAACAGGTTAGGCTGTAGGCTACACTTCAGCCAAAATTAATTAATTTAAAAAAGTAACGGACAACGCACCATATGGTAACGGTAACGGAGTTAATTTATTTAAAAAGTAATGCGTTACAGTATTAGTTACTGTCAAAAGTAACTGCGTTACAGTAACGCGTTACTAGTAACGCGTTACTGCCCAACACTGGCTATAATCGCATTTGCGACTGAAAACTACTGCGTGCGACTATAAAAAAAATTTTAGGAGCACCAGTGCGACTGAGCCGATCATCATCATACTTGTGATTGCGCTGAGGGAGCTTCAAATGTTTCTACGTGTTTTTGCAGAGTCGAGTAATGTATCACAGACGTATCTCACGAATCCTTTCATAAGCAAAGTGAGAGATTCATTGCGCAGTGTAGAGAGCTTGGTTGATTATAGATGTGAGATCGAGATGAACTAAGATGAGTGCCAGCTTTTAATGATTTTTAAAGGAGCTTGTAAATGTGATACTGATTTAATACAATAATTCAATAAACAAGAAGTTAATATTAAGTGACTTACATTGTCTGACTATAACACTATTGTCTGATTTTGCTCTATTTCGTCGTTGAAAATAGTTTAAAACAAAGTCACAGC
>NW_015505796.1:29533-42323 GCF_001515645.1 Sinocyclocheilus grahami | reverse complement strand
CAGCTTTTAATGATTTTTAAAGGAGTTTGTAAATGTGATACTGACTTAATACAATACAGTTCAATAAACAAGAAGTTAATATTAAGTGACTTACATTGTCTGACTATAACACTATTGTCTGATTTTGCTCTATTTCGTCGTTGAAAATAGTTTAAAACAAAGTCACAGCTCAGCCGCTGCGCATCTCCATTCAAACACAGCGGTGTTTCATTTATGAATTAACGTTTTTTATTTTGATGAATTTAGTGAGTCAGCGATTACCCATTCATAAAGACAGTCACTTGATTCATTCCTGAATTAATCAGCCGTTCGAATGAATCAATTGAATGAATGATTCAGTGATAAAAATCAGTGACTTACTGCTACCTGCTGGCAGTTTGTTTCATTTTAAATGTATCTTTTCAGTTATTTCAATCATTTAATATTTCTATATTCAAAATTGTATATTTAAAACATTAATATAACCATGAATTTATGGATTTGATTGAACTCATTCCACTTCTGAGCCTCATTAAATGTCTGAAAGTACACCAAGCCACTTTTGTATGATTCAGTGATAAAAATCAGTGACTTGCCGCCACCTGCTGGCAGTTTTAGTTTCATTTTTAAAGTATCTTTTCAGTTATTTAAATCATTTAATATTTCTATATTCAAAATTGTATATTTAAAACATTAATATAACCATGAATTTATGGATTTGATTGAACTCATTCCACTTCTGAGCTTCATTAAATGTCTGAAAGTACACCAAGCCACTTTTGTGTTCTTCCGTGCCACCTCTACAAATTAATTTTGTTAATACTGATTTAATTTGATTGGTAACTTATATGTCTTATTCTACTTGTTCTTATTCTGTCGTTTTAATTAGTAATTACTTAATTACTATTTTAAAAAGCTTATAAAATATATATTTTTTAAGAATTTGACAAAAGATGACATACTTTTAATAAAGTTAGAGGAGTCAAATATTACCTCGTAATGGGAAGGCTACTTTTTGATAACATTTTGGATAATTGTTTAGAAGGTGCTCCTAAAATTTTGAACGTGCTCCTACATTTTTTAAGTTAGGAGCACAAGTGCTCCTAAAAAGAAAAGTAAGTGTAGAGCCCTGCTTAAACCATCTTTCCCTCTCTTCTGAAGAAGCTGAGAAAATTGCCTCCTCACACAGCAGGGTTCTGTGTCGTTAACTCACGGGCACAATGAAGACAAAGCTCAACAAGTCTGAAATATAACATGCAAAACATTACTTTTCACTTCACTTCATCAGCCTCAAAATAATTAGGCTAGTCTTTATTACATAACGCTGTTTCCTTTAGGAAAGTACATTCAATTCAACAGCGAAAACTAACGAATTAACATGTAAATGTGAATACACCTCAAAAATGTAAATATTGTAAAATCTTATGCAAATATGACATAAGACACTCACTGACGTTATATTAAAAGCACCTCTTCCGTTCAGTAAAAGAGTTAAGACTATTTCTGAGGCGAAATCCGCGAACACGTATTTTTCAATATAAGCTATTTTCAGAATATTTACGCCTTCCATGAAATCTCAAAATATTACCGGACTCAAACAATGAATGATGACTTTACATTTTTAATCTTTACTTACCATAAACCATTTTTCACTTGCACTCGCTTCCATCTGAAGACGCTGAGAAAATGGCGGATTCTTCTTCTTCTTCTTCTTCTTCTTCTTCTTTACATTTTATTGGCGGTTGGCAAATCAACTTGAGGTGCATTTACCGAAATGGCAGATTCTCGCACTGGTCTCCTCCGATGTTAACGTGACGTGCGTGCTCTCTTTCACGTCCGCGTTCCCAACCGAGTACCAAAGGGTTTATACCAAGACCAATTTTCAACCCAACGTCCTTACTCAGCGGTAGTGATTGGACAATTGATACCGCAGCTCCAATGCTCTGATGCAGTTTTCAAACCACTATTGTATCACACACTGTGCCAATGCTTGTATCGAAATGACAATACCACGTGATTGATGACATTTGAAGCTTCGAACGTCATGCAGTATCGGAAGGTCGGGACAGCCGGTCTGAAAAAACTGGCGCTTCACGATCCCATGCATAAAAAGGATTATTCAGTCACTTTGAGGGCTGTCAGTAGGACATTTAATCATGTTTATAAGGGGTCTCAGAGCCCCCGAACACAACATAAGTGTAGGCCTATAACAGCTCACCCCCCAAAAAAATGTTCAGCTACCCACGTCAATTATTAATTATAATCACATGTTTGTGTATTTTATGTTATTGATGGATATGTGAATCCATTGACCAAGCTATACATGACACGAGTTGTGGTCTCATTGACTCAAATTAATTTAGATGAGATTATAGGCCTATCAGATTAGATATTGTATTGATCACAGATTGATTCCACTCTTGAATGTCACAGACTTCCGAAGTCTGGTCTCATGCTTTTTCAAACCGATTTATCAGAAATGATGGAGAAAACAAGTCCGGCCACCAGATATCGCTAATGCACACTGTGTTAAAAGCTTTGCGTAATGAACCGTTTTTCGGCACAATTTCATGAAAGCCTCGAACGCTTCAGAAAGCCTCGGTTTCCCATCACTACCCAGCGGTCTCAACCCAGCATTTGGGTTGAAAAAACAACCCAGCGTTTTTTAGAGTGAATGTAGGGAAACTGTTGTTCTGCTCTTATTTATTGTTATTATCTACAGGGTTGGATTCTCTCATTTGTCACAGGTACAGAAAGAGAAGAATCAGAAGTAACTGCTCTTACACAGGGCTTGATGAGATCATCTATGGCAGGTGTGGTGACTGACTGAGTGCAGGTGTTGACCAGAAGGGATGCTGGGAAATGTAGTTCCCAGTGGACTGGGCTGGTGTCTGAGGATAGTGAATGGATTGGTGACTGGGGTTTGTGACATCATTTATATGTCTCCTTTTATTTTTCACCTGGGATCTGAATAGAGGATTTTTTTTATTTGGCATCTCTGAATGAGGCATCATTGAGGGCCCTGCTGAATGGGATTCTGGTGTCTCCCCCAGGCTTCATCAATAGCTTCATCAGACATAAAGGAATAGTTCAACCCCCAAATGAAGGTACTTTAAAGAATGTTATGGTCCATACAACATTGGACCCCATTGACTTTCATTATATGGACAAAAAAAAATGTTTTCAACATCTTCTTTGTTTCACAGAACACAGAAATGTAACCTCGCCAGAAAAACCATGCTGATGAATAACAGCAGTTATGTTAAAGGGATAGTTCACCCAAAAATGAAATTTCGTCCATTAATTACTCACCCTCATGTCGTTCCAAACCCGTAAGACCTTTGTTCATCTTCGGAACACAAATTAAGATATTTTTTATGAAATCCTGAATGAAAGTCAGAGCTTTCTGACCCTGCATAGACAGCAACGCAACTGACACATTCAAGGCCCAGAAAGGTATTAAGGACATTGTTAAAATAGTCCATGTGACATCAGTGGTTCCACTGTAATGTTATGAAGCTGCAAGTATATTTTGTATGCAGAAAAAAAACTAAAAATAATGACTTTATTCAACATTTTTTCTCTTCCGTGTCAGTCTTCGGCGCACGTTCACGAGAGTACCACAACGCATGAGTGTGGTGCTGCTGATGAAGGAGCCGGCATTCTGATGTAGAACATCCATCTCTTAGTTCATCGTCTGTATATTCTGTTTCGAATAAGAAAGGCTGGGCAAAAAGATTGCATGTCATCCTCCTGTTTACAGAGACTGTTTTATGTACAGCTTGCATCTTCTTCTGCTTGTAAACAAGGTGCAGTGCATCCGGGTTCTATGTCAGAATGCCGGCTCCTGCGTCAGCAGCACCACACACATGCATCGTGGTACTCTCATGAATGTGCGTTGAAAACTGACACGGAAGAGAAGAAATTGTTGAATAAAGTCATTATTTGTTTTTCTTTGGGCACAAAAAATATTCTCGTAGCTTCATAACATTACACAGCAGTGGCTCTTAACTATTGGTTTGCAGCCCAAATATAGGTCAAAGGCCATACATCCAAAATAACTCCACAATATTTTACTGTAAATTCACTAACTTCACTAAGATGACTGAAGATACAGACATTTTCACTTGAAAAAAGGAACATACATGCCAAGCACATGGTGTTGGTTGCAGTAAATTATTAGCCATCACAATTCAGCATACATGGCAACAAACACGTAAGTAAAAATGTTTATATTGTTGGGCTAATACAGTTCTTGGTAATATTAATACATTTTAATGTTTGATTAAATTTTTTAATTTAATGGTTTGTTATTGATATGGGGCTTCAAGTTTTCAAAAAGCACAAATATGTAGTACAAAAAAGCACAAATATGTGGTCTCACATTACACATATATGTAAATGTTACAGATTACAGATTACATTACAGATTACATAAAATTATCAAACAAGTTGCAGTTTACAATAATCAGTAAATGGTCTTGTGGACTGGGGAAGGTGTCATAAGCTGGGAGTATGTCTATATCTGTCACAGAGTCTAGCTGGTGTGCCCCTTATTGTCACTAGAGGGCACACTTTGTAGTTTTGATTTGTTTCTCTGGACTTCAGTTCCCATCACCCTTTGCTTTGACATTCTAGTCTCATTACATTCAGCTGTGTCTCATTATCTTGTTAACTCATCCTCATATAAGCTTGGGTTTCTGTGTCCTTAGTTGCTGGTTGATTGTTTTCTGTTACGTGTTTCTTTATTCTGGTTGCCCTGTTTTTTTGATTACACAGTTTGTTTTTTGATTATTTATAATAAATGCTGCAATTGGATCATCCTGTTGGTGTGGATGATTGGATGAAGGTATGGACATTAAGGACATTTTTAATCGTTGTCTGGATGAACCTCTATTGCAGTGGGAGGTAGAACTGGTGAAGTGTCTGGATTTCTGGAACTTCTCCAGATATATGCAGTTCCGGAAGGAGAGTAAGATTAATCCCCATCACCAGAATCTCTGCAGGGACCATCCCACCCATACCTCACTCGTCTAATCAAACCCAGAATCAGTCATCTATTCCCAAGCTTAAGCGGAGGAAGAGAAGGAGGAGGGTAACAAAGTCTACTCTGGTGACCAAGTCAGATGGTCCTGGAGGAACTGACCCTGGTGGTTCCAGAAGTTACTGAGCAGTCCACTCTTTTTATCTCTCCCATGATCCTTGCTCTACCCAGGCTCCTTGCCTTGCTAGCATCTACCAAGCTCTTTGCCCTGCCAGCCCCACCTAAGCTCTCTGTTTTGCTGGTCCCACGTAAGCTTCCTGCTTTGTTGGCCCAGGAGCCTGCCCCTGAGCCCACTCCAGTCCGGCAGTCTTCAGTCCACTCCAGAACCCACTCCAGTCTGAGCCCTCAGGGTCCACTCTAGAATACACCAGTCCAGGAGCCCTCAGAATCCAAATCCGAGCCCGCTCCAGTCAGTGAGCCTTCAGAATTCACTTCAGAACCCGAAGTGGTGGGTTCTGCTTTGGAGCCCCTCAAGGTGGCGGCATCCGCTTCAGCTCCCCTCTGGGTGTTGCTGTCCATTCCCGGACACTCAGCCTGCCTTGTAATGGCCAAGGAGACTGTGGTTGAACTGTCTGCCAGTCCTGTTACAGCCATCAAGGCTGTTCCTAACATCTCTGTGCTTATCTTTGGAGTACTACCTGAGTTGGTAGAAGGTTCATCTGCTCTGTCAGCTCCGTTGATGTGGTCATCAGTTCTGCCTTTTCAGTCTGCCAAGCTCCTGGTTCTGTTTTGTTTCTCTGGACTTCAGTTCCCATCACCCATTGCTTTGATATTCTCATTACATTCAGCTGTCTCATCTTGTTAACTCATCCTCATATAAGCTCGGGTTTCTGTGTCTTTAGTTGATTTGTTTTGTTACGCGTTTCTTTTATTCTGGTTGCACTGTTTTTGGATTATTTATAATAAATGCTGCACTTGGCTCATCCTGTTTGTGAGTGTTCCGTGACTATCTAACTCTTTTACTTTAAAACCGCCTGGAAAATCTGGCTTCCCTTCATATATGAACCCCTTAAAAAAAAATCCATCTATCCAAGCAATGGAATGCATTTGTCCAATTCCTAGTCATACACAACTAACCTCCAGCCGCTGTTGCTGGCCAAGCAAGCTTTGTACACGGAGTATCCATTGTGTCGAAGCTCCCACATTCCTGCTGTGATATTGCAACACAGGGTTGAAACAGGCCTTTCCACTGTCTGCACTTCTGAATAAATTTAGCTAAATCCCTTTACACCAATAACCAATTTGAGGTCATTATTTTCTATACTGCTTTAAGGGAAATGGTGACGCTTACCTTTTTGCCCTCCTTAGTTATTCAGCGACCCTATTTTTACATTCTCCATTTTTGAAAGAAATTTCATAGCATTGGGGTATAATTAGGTTGGAAAAAATTTAACCATGCACTGAATTGAACACATTTAAGCGGTGTTAATATGAACACATTTAAACAGTTTAATATTACACCCATTCTTGTCACAATGAGTATTTAAAAGAAGCCTTGAACCCCTTAGTTAATACAAGCGTAAATGAGAAAGTATCGGAGTGAGCCAACTGACAGCACTGGGACTAAGCAATTTTTGAATATTACTGACCCAGCATTTGGAAATACCTAACACAAGATGGCAAAAAATGAATGCATTTTTAGTCCAGAAGTCCTTTCACCTCCTTACATTCAACTGATCAGATTAAGAGAGAGGTTTAAGAAGATTTGGACAAAAAAATCCCTGCAATGGAAGGTGGAGTGGAGGGGGGAGAACAGTTTGCGATTCAGTAGCCCCAGGCAATTCATCATAGAAATTGAGTTTCTAATGCAGCATCTTGTGAATCCCTTTTGCTCTGTCAACGTTTTAATACATTACATTGAGAAATTGTAAATCATGTTATAAAAAGGCCACCGAATGCTGGCACTAACTGCCCCCCCCAACTAACTCTTTCATTTCTTAGCTGCCTTCTCTCTTTCTTACTCTTTACATCTCAGACTCACACACATACCAGAGGTGGATCTGTCGAGAAAAAAAAAAAACCTGCTGCAGGCCCTGTTTCTTACAAGAGAAAAAGGAATCTAAATCTCATCACGCCTGTTAAGTTGTGATTTGAAGAGAGTAGAAAGTTGTGGGCCTTGACACATTCTGTAGACTGAGTTTGTTTCTTTCCTTCTATTTCCGCTCTTCACCATCCCTCTCACTACCGTCTGTCACAAAGAGGGACAAAAGCAGACAAATGGAGGTGGATATAATAGCGGACTCAAGTCACCACACAAGGAGAGCTAGTGAACGTGGCACTCTAGTAATAATTCTTCTGTCGTGTAAGATCATGGAAGTTGAAGTGTCTGAAGACTAAACCTCCTTTTTGCATACAGTCCAAACAATGAACCTGTGCTATCGCTGCAGTTTAGTTCATGGCATTCATGGGCTCAGAACAGCAGCAGTGAATCTGAAATATGACTTGTCTATCAGGAGAGTGATGCAATATGTGGTTATACAGTGTTTGAATTGAACTTATTAGTCAAGGTTTCATTAAACTTATGATTGTACATACACTAAATAAGAATTATAAGAGTGTCCATGATAAAGATAAGAAAACATCTTTACAAAACAAATCTAGTTTAAAACACATATGGCATGTTCTTGGTTGCCACCAGGTCCCGGATCTGCTTCTCCAGCTCGGGCCGTGTCCTCACCTGCACTCAAAGGTCGACACACATCCGCCATTAAAGCAAGTAACAGTGAGTAAAACAATGGAAATGTGTGTGAATAGAGTATTAGTGTAAGCGAGATTAGCGGCAACCACGCTGGCGATGCTAGCGGGCTATATGCTAATAGCGGACTCGGAAGTCAAAAATAGAACTAGTGCTAACAAAGCGCTCTGATTGTTTTTGTTGTAGAATACGATAGGGGATATATTCACACGTTATAAAACTGAAAAAGGATGGTGTATAAAATTGATTTTAAGATAAAAATTAGACGACAAAGAATTAACTTGACGGAGCTCAAACTCAAACCACACGGCCATATAGTCTTTATATAGTTGGTTTCACAGAGGTTAAAATATTTTTTACTACTTTTCAAATAATGTGTAAATACATTTTGCAATCTGAACTAACCTTGACTTGTCTATTAATAAATAAGTAATGTCACACACACACATTACTTATACATATGTGAGTGTGTGTGTGTATGCATATATATATATACAGTGGGGCAAAAAAGTATTTAGTCAGCCACCAATTGTGCAAGTTCTCCCACTTAAAAAGATGAGAGAGGCCTGTAATTTTCATCATAGGTATACCTCAACTATGAGAGACAAAATGAGAAAAAAAATCCAGAAAATCACATTGTAGGATTTTTAAAGAATTTATTTGCAAATTATGGTGGAAAATAAGTATTTGGTCAATAACAAAATTTCATCTCAATACTTTGTTATAATATACCCTTTGTTGGCAATGACAGAGGTCAAACGTTTTCTGTAAGTCTTCACAAGGTTGTCACACACTGTTGCTGGTATTTTGGCCCATTCCTCAAGAGCAGTAATGTTTTGGGGCTGTCACTGGGCAACACGGATTTTATATATATACATACACACACACACACACACACACACACACACATAGAGTAAGTAGTACAATACTACCAGACATTACTATACTATTTATTTCACATAAAATAAATTGCACACTAAAATCTACCATAATATGTTAAATAATTGTTGATTTTGCAACAAATATAACCTTTATCAGGGACTTCATGGCTACATTTGTAGTCATACATCTTTCAGTAAACCTGTTATTAATATGCAAAAGTGTTATAATATTGTCTTGAATGGGCAGCCGTGTGAGGGGGAGATTTGGGGACTCCGACATAAGTTTTCAGACAAGAAAATGGTCACCCTCTTAATCAAATTCGAAATTACGCTTTTCATATCGATCGGTGGAGCATGTAGCTGTCACTGAATATTACATATCTTAACATCCTACCATTAAGAAACCACTTCAGCTGACTGCGTTACTTACTGTACTAATAAACTTTGTTAATCTTTTTTCTTAATTGACACATTTCATCTCCCTCAGATATGAGAAATGATACCACACACCCGAGAAGGTGCACATCTGGTACATGTGTGGACACTGGCATTAGCATGCTAATAAAGGACTGTGAACCAACGCGTATGTAGTGTGTGTTTGTTTGTTTATTTACATTAGACATGTATGGGCGTAATCTAAGTTCTCACTGTGACCAGCTGAAGACTCTTGCTGCCTCTCAGGAATCATTAGCTGGCTGACTGTTCAGGTGCAGCGAGCTCTGTCACACAGCTAAACTTTATTTAATGCTTCAGGAGGCTGTTTCACTATGGGTCTCATGTGTAACGAAAAAGTAATCTCAAGGTGACGAGAAGAGAGCCGCAAAGACGCACCGCTCCTTCATCTTCATCCTTCCAACCTCCCTGGAGCTCATGCCTGTGTGAAGGCGATACTTCAGAAAGGCGCCCTGGACATATGGTTTATGACGTTAGGACCATCCCAGACCTAAACACTGCAGCAGAGTCTTTCAGCAGCTGCAATACTATTCTCTCAATAAACTACTGCACGTAAGTAAATAAATAAGTAAATAAACAAATAAATAGTCTTATTTTTGAATATTTTTTTTTACAAATACATTTAACTAAGAACTAAAACTGCATAAGATATTGAAGGGATAATTCACCCAAAATGAAAATTTCATAATTTACTCAGCCTCAAATTGTTCAAATTTGTATGAATTTCTTTCATTTCATTCTTTCAACACAAAAGAAGATATTTTGTAGCATGTTGGTAACCAAGTTGACGGTAGCCATTTACTTCCATAGTATGGAAAATAAAAACCTATATGACTTTCTTTCTTGCGTGAAACACAAAAGAAGATATTTTGAAGTTTGGTTTTGGTTGTTATAATTTTTTTCACAAACAGAACAACCCAAAAAATATATTCTTCAAAATACCTTCTTTATTTGTGCTCCACATAAGAAAAAAATCTTATAAGAGAATTTTACAGACATGATTACTTAGGTGTATTATGTTTTATACATGGATGTATATTTAGACTTTATCAAAGACTACTTAATTGTAGCTTATTTGTAGATTGTCTAATTTGTACCATAAAAATGGTCATATTTCTCAGTCATTTCCTATGGCGGTCATTTCCTATGGAAGATCAAAAGTGTGACTTTTAAGACCAATTAACATTTTCCATTTAGGTCCACAGTTATTTGTGTTCTCTTGTTGCAAGTGCCACAAAAGTCACTAAGTTTCATACCATTACAATGAAGTAAAATAAATAAATAATAATAATAATTCAAAACATAACATTTTTCAGCCTAAAATGACCAATGATGACCAGAAGGTTAACAGAGTTGTATTTAACCCAGAAAGTTTCTTTAAGGGCAGTAAAAACTTTGTTCATTGTTAAATTAAAAGCAATATTCCACTGTTTACAAATAGCTTAGATATGTATTGGCTGTAACAGCAAAAATCTTCCCTATTCACAGTCATAGATGAAGCTAGGATCTATTTAATTGTGTAAAAAGGCATAAAAAACACTGACCAATTAAACTGCTTTTAAAATGCTTCTGATAATGATCCATGGCCTACATGTCATGGAAATCTCATCTCCACGAGTCTGCTTCATGCTTTTATCTGAAGGGAGTGTTTCACGTAGGACAGGTAAGTGGAACTGGGTCACTGAGCTTTGCTTCCAATTTGCCACAGCGTTCACAAAGTGTGAATCATACAAGGATTTAATCTCACTTAAGTCCACTTAAACCCCTCTCTGCCACAGAATGGCTCACTTGAACTGTCACAGGTAGGCCCATTTTATTGTACCATCTCTCCTGCTCTCCTTACACCAACAGAGCCACTATTACAAGAGTGTTTATGAACCAGCGGATTGACCTGACATCTCCTACAAATCCATCCAAACTCTATTCGACAGGATTAGGGTGTTAAGCGACCATATAAAGCCATTAATGCACCTCTGTCTGCTAGGGACAAGGTACTGTTCCTACAGGATGAAGGAGAGGGAAGGGCAACTGGTCCCACGTTGCACCAGTTTGGACTGATATCAACGTGCCATCTATGTGGGTGAAGAACAAAGGACAAAAAAAAACAGGCCAAATGCAATCCTACCAGCTGTGTCCCTGTAAACATGTGACTTGACACCACTGAGTATCCATTTAAGATATTAAGTCCTGCTAATGTTGGTAATCCAGCATGCAACTTCTCAAAAGCAACTACTAATAAAAACATATCTTGTCCCATACTGCAGATTAGGTTATCATAGTGGTATCCACCTGTTCCAATCAATATGCAAAACCAAATGTTTGTGGTTTGTTTGGGTTCTAGATGCAGTCAGGATTGCACTGCATCCTGCAATAATAAAAAAAAATAATCACACAAAAAAGATTGTACTGCATCCTCACAATAACTGCTACCAACTAGATATTGACTCTAATGAACCATTATTTTTACACTAAGCTTTGTATTCCAAACTTATATTAAACTTCAAAATTATATTATATTATATTATATCGTATTGTATCATATCATATCATATATATCACATCATATCATATCATATCATATTCAACTTTGTATTCCAAACTTATATTAAACTTCAAAATTATATTATATTATATTATATCGTATTGTATCATATCATATCATATCATATATATCACATCATATCATATCATATCATATTCAATTCAATTCAATTCAATTTTATTTGTATAGTGCTTTTCACGATACAAATCGTTGCAAAGCAACTTTACAGAAAATTAAGTTTCTACAATATTTAGTAGCTTATCAGTGGTGACTGTCAGTTAATGTACATATGGCAGAAATGTACTGAAAAATCAATTAAAGACTTAATTAAACAGACGATGAACACTATTAACAGCAATTATTATATGATACAATCAAACTTATAGCAAAATTTGGTAGTTCTGTATGTTGTTTTATGGTTGGCATCATCTGAGGTCCTCTGAGGGGTTGGCATCATCTCTTCTCAGGTGTTCTGGATCCAGACTGAAGCTTGTGTAAATCCTAGTTACCATGGGATGCTAATCCCGTGGTAAAAACAGAGAAACAAATAGAGACATAATTAGCATAGCTGCTGTTCCAACCAAGCAAAATTGATTTGTTTAACCCAATCTAAAGGATAATCATGTGCATTTGATCAGATATAAGTGCAGTACAAGATTAGGAGATGCATTATTTGAATGCTTGGCCAAAGAGATCTGGAGTTTTTAATCTAGATTTAAACAGAGAGAGTGTGTCTGAACCCCGAACGTTATCAGGAAGGCTATTCCAGAGTTTGGGAGCCAAATGTGAAAAAGCTCTACCTCCTTTAGTGAACTTTGCTATCCTAGGTACTACCAAACGTCCAGAGTTTTGCGACCTTAGGGAGGATTGTAGCGTGGTAGAAGGATTGTAGCGTGGTAGAAGACTAGTTAGGTACGCAGGAGCTAACCCATTAAGGGCCTTATAGGTAAGTAATAATATTTTGTAATTGATACGGAACTTAATAGGTAGCCAGTGCAGAGACTGTAAAATTGGGGTAATATGATCTTATTTTCTTGACCTGGTAAGGACTCTAGCCACTGCATTTTGGACTACCTGTAGCTTGTTTATTGAAGATGCAGGACAACCACCTAGCAGTGCATTACAATAGTCCAATCTAGAGATCATGAATGCATGAACTAGCTTTTCTGCATCAGAAACAGGTAACATGTTTCGTA
>NW_015505796.1:20419-29410 GCF_001515645.1 Sinocyclocheilus grahami | reverse complement strand
TTTCTAAAATTTTAGACATAAACGGAAGATTTGAAATGGGTCTGTAATTTGCCAGTTCACTAGGATCTATTTGTGGTTTCTTAATAAGAGGCGTAATTACCACCAGCTTGAATGGTTTTGGGACGTGACCTAAAGACAACGACGAGTTAATAATATTGAGAAGCGGTTCTTCTGCTACAGATAATAACTCTTTCAATTATTTAGTGGGTACAGGATCTAACAGGAATGTTGTTGGTTTAGATGCAGTGATAAGTTTATTTAGCTCTTCCTGTCCTATAGTTGTAAAGCACTGCAATTTATCTTTTGGTGCGATGAATGAAGCTGAAGTATTAGACGCTGTAGAACCTACATTTGTTATTGTATTTCTGATGTTATCTATTTTATCAGTGAAGAAATTCATAAAGTCATTACTATTAAACTGTGAGGGAATATTTAGATTGGGTGGCGTCTGGTTATTTATCAATCTAGCCACTGTGCTAAATAGAAACCTTGCATTGTTTTGGTTATTTTCTATGAGTTTGTGGATATGCTCAGCTCTGTTAGCTTTTAGAGCCTGTCTATAGCTGGACATACTGTTTTTCCACGCAATTCTCAAAACTTCCAAGTTAGTTTTTCTCCATTTGCGCTCAAGACTACAAGTTTCTTTCTTGAGAGAATGGGTATTGCTGTTGTACCATGGCACAGTACGTTTTTCTCTAACCTTTTTCAATTTGATGGGGGCAACAGCTTCTAATGTATTAGAGAAGACAGTGCCCATGTTGCTAGTCATTTCGTCTAGTTCATGTGTATTTATGGGTACACAGAGCAGTTGTGATAAATCAGGCAGGTTATTTGTGAATTTGTCTTTGATGGCTGGAACAATAGTTCAGCCAGGACGATAACGCAGAGCCATATAGTTAACATCAGTAATACGCAGCATGCACGATACAAGGAAATGGTCAGTAACATCATCACTTTGAGGTACGATATCTATATCAGTAAGATCAATTCAATGCGATATAATTAAATCAACTCAAATTAAATGAGTGAGCCTGGTGAAATTTTGCTTGACTCCAAAAGAGTTTATTAGGTCAGTAAACGCAAGTCCTAATACGTCATTTGTATTTGTAACGTGAATGTTAAAATCTCCGACAATTAGCGCTTTATCAACAGTAACCAGGAGGTCTGAGAGGAAATCTGCAAATTCTTTTAGGAAATCTGTATACGGCCCTGGTGGTCTATACACAGTAGCCAGAGCAAGAGATATGATAGATTTATTTTGCATATCTGACATTGTAACATTAAGCAGAAGTATTTTGAATGAGTTAAACCTGTGTCCTGTTTTCTGAGTAACATTGAGAATATCAATATATATTGTTGCAACACCGCCGCCACGACCAGTCTGACGGGGCTGATGCTTATAACAGTAGCTTGGTGGAGTAGACTCCACAAGCTACAAGAGATGGGCTCTTGTCGCCCTTCAGGATCGCGGGTATCTGTGCAGAAACATTGAGAACGCGCAACAGTGAGTGTGCACTTTATCTTCAGCTAACGTTGCACGGACGTGCCGGACGATGGAGTAAATTTATATATCATATACAACAGTTCTTTCTGGTCCTCGAATCTGATTGGCTGAAAGTCTTTTCCAGAAATGTGATATTCTAGTGATAACAGAACTCAAACCATTTGTATCACTCCTCTTGCTCATACAGTATATTAGGGCCTAGTGTGCAAGCTCTGCCACAAATACGTGCATGGCATTAACAAATCAAACACAGATTTGTACCATTACATTGGAAGTACAGACTTTTCAAACAGAGTATTAAGTTCAACCACAATTACTTCTTTGTAACGGAGGGGGATGGATCATAATATTCAAATCCGTCTTTAACCTTTCATAGCAGGAGGATTAGAGAGGAAATTCCCCATTCCCAACTGTTTCCTCCCCCCCCCCCCCCACTTGCCAGCAATAATAACGATCATTATCACTATTGTGTGAAAAGCGGATTATTATATCAGTGTATAAACCCAGAAACACCCCTACTATTATAAAGTTATTTAATTCTCCTCAGGACTGCTGTCTGAGAATGGCAGGGGTCCCTGGCAGTCACCGAGGCCATCATGGGTGACTGCGCTTCTGATCCGCCATTGTCGGAGCAGCACAGTGTCTATTCCAGGAGTTTAATATACTTAAGCGGCACACTCTCTCACTCTTGATCTTAAATATTTGATCTGAGGAGAATGAAATCCAACAGTGCAGAAAAATATTCCTTATTCACATTAAGAGAGTCGTGTCCCTGGAGCGAGCTACAGCACACTGCGGAGGAAGAAGAAGAAACTCGACCAGTATGTACGGTTTGGGATTTTAGTGAACAGGAACAGTGTTCATTACTTTGTTAAAGATGTTGATGAATAGTTATCAAAGCATGTATGTAAAAGTTTAGAGTATTTTAATAAAAGAAGAGAAAAAGAAGGAAAAAAGAAAGAATTGAAAGATGGTCTGACTGTACTGAAGTGATTCTTCAATGAACACACTTCACTGGTGATTCACATTATATACAGACATTCATCTCACAAAACTGACTTCAAACTCTTTCAACGATCACATAACCTGAATAAACATCAACTTTTATTCTGTAAGCTTCAGTTATCTTGACCTTGTAAGGAAGGTACATTTATTTAAATTATAGCAATAGACTGTGAAAACATAAAGTCAAGATTTAAAATAAAACTGCTGGAGAATCTAAAGCCGCAAGTGGCAATGGTCTTTATTTTTCTCTTATTTTTGTATTTAAAGAGTTTTAGAAACAGCGCAGTGCTCAAATTAATCTTGAACACAAACTAAAGTAAAACTTCTATTTCATTTAGTTACCTTTCCCTTCAATTCTTTCATGTTTAATATTCCATAGCAAGGTCACACTTCTGTGCTCCCCACACCCCTCGGTTTTCATACCAGCGTGGTTATATTTCTTAAACATGCGCACTTCTTTAATTAAATCATATCTCGATTCAGTCCATCTCAGTCTTATTGACGACAAGGTCATAAAACTATTAAGAAAAGTCTTCTGTAAAACTGTCATGAGCAAGAGGTGTTTCAAGAGGTTAATTAAGTGCCGACTGCGGTTTCTTGGAATTCTTCCATCAGAGACAACCTGGAGGGAGAGCGGCATTCCTGCACAAAGATGTGTGTGCTCAGTTAAGCAGAACCACACAAGGGCACCATCACTATTTGTATAAATGAAAATAAAACGTCTCACGAGACACTGCGTCCTCTAGGGGTCGCTATGGGGAACGCCTCGTCGTGACACGTGTCTGAAGCATACATTGAAAAAACACCAACTCGTTGGTCGGCGACAGCCATGACGTCACTACCAGTGCGACTATAGTATAAATAGGCGTCGGGAGCACACATCATCCACTTCTTCATCTGAAGCTTGCGTCTGCAGCATGGCAAGAAACCTAGAGGACGCAGTGTCTCGTTCCCTACTCAGCGAACCATGGTTACATAAGTAACCTGAGACGTTCCCTGTCATGGGAACTTCGAACTGCGTCCTCTAGGGGTCGCTATGGGGAACGGTATACCCACACCACCATGCTGAGGGGAGTGCATGCCGGAACCATGGCGAGCACTAAGTACCATATTCATTTATTGTAGACACAAAAAGGCAGGTTCAGGTAGGTGAGACACACACTCGGTGTAACATTCACAATAACTGACACCAATGCTCAGACAGACAGGAACTAATATGGGGTGAATAATTAGAGGCAGACAGGTGAGCACAATGACGGTGATTAACTAATGATTAGACAGGCTAAACCAACACAAAGGGAAGAAACCAAAACAAACAGTCCACAGGGGCATTACAGAAATGAACATCAATCAAGCAATGACGTTAAATGTTGACTTCATGACAAAAGAAGAAGAAGAAAAAAAAACTGATAGGTTAGGCTTACCAATCTGTTTGTTCACTGTTCTCATTTAATGCATTGTTTTTCATTTTGCCTTTGTCTTTTTCTGTTCTGCACCCCAAAACATTTCCATTCCCTCCTCTATTCATTTTGGTCATGTGACTGTGTCGAAGGCTGAGCAGCAGTTGTAGGCTACTCACTTCATAATAAAATACATGTTTACTAATTGAAATAGCTAAACAAAAGGTTAAATACAAATAAAATCTCCTTTTTTGTGTTTTAACAAATAGCCTTTTGATTATTTCTGTTTTATTGAAGAATTTCACAGATTTCTGCAAAATGGTGCCCACGGATAGGCCCTTGTGCACTGCATATACTCCACACCCCATTTTTGTGCCCCTGTGTTATTCAATAAAAATGGCTGAAAAAAGAAATAAACATAAAAATTGAGGAAAAATAAAAAGATATTTAATTTTGGTTTACATCTTGGTTTTATGTGTTTTAGCATTTTAGATTAAGATTCATAATAACTTATTAATTTAAACACTTTTTATTCATCTTGGTAGTTCTCTAAAGTCCCCCAGTTGAGAACCACTTTATGCTATATTAGCCAAAATGTAAAGTGATACATACTATATACTCTCTGTATATAAAACCATTAATACTGTATACAGAAAAGTAAGCTCAAATGGAAATAAATCTGTTATTACTGCAGCTTATTACTGGGACATTATCCATTCATTTTATGGACATTTCCATTAACCCTAAAACACAATGCAATGAAGTGCAAAATTCAAAATACAGGTAAAACACCTATAAAAATAAATTCCTTCAAAGTAATACATTATATTGTGCCCTATTTTTACAGATTTGTTTTAGAGTGTACATATAAGACAAACAACAAGTCCATAGCAGTTCATGAATATATTTTTAGGATACAATGGAATATCAACAATGACTTCACATTTATAAATATATTAGACAAACGCAATTAAAATAAACTGGAAACGAATCAAAAATAAAGAAAAGACGAAGAAGGAGAAGAAGAAGAAAAACACTGCTTCTGAGGTTGCCTCTGCTTATTCATTCCATTACCATTTTCTCCCACCTGCACAGAGAAAAAGACAAAGTATTAAAAAGATAATTATTTAAACTGCATAGTGAATATAAACTGAAGTACTGAAAGTGTATTTCCAGCTTCTGTCCACTAGAGGCCTGCAGTCACTTTATAATCTCACCTGTAACAATCTCTACAAAGGCTTTGGGGAAGAAGCCTTCTCTGTCATTGATCCGTCCGCTCCACCATTCATCATCTATGTGAGCAGTGACCAGGATCCTGTCTCCCTGCTGGAAGGGCAGATCCTCCTCTGTCTCCGCTGTGAAGTCATACAGTGCCACAGCCCACTCTTCACCATTAGATTCAACCTGTAGACACAGATGAAAAAGATTGAATATATAGCACATCTTACTTTACCTGCCTGCATACAGTACTCACATAAAGCAATACATACTATATAGCAAATCTCAGCTGAGTGATAGTTTACAGTGTCGCAAAATGTAAACTGTATTATCAATAGCTGGATATATCAAGTTGGATATTATATCCAACTTTATTTGTATACATTTGATTGATTGATTGATTTATTTAGTCATTTATTAGACGCCTTTATCCAAAGCGACTTACAAATGAGGACAATAAAAGCAATCAAAACTAACAAAAGAGCAACAATATATTAGTGCAAATGACAAGTCTCGGTTAGCCTAACGCAGTACACGTAGCAAGGTGTATATATACATACATACATACATACATACATATATACAAACCCAATTCCATAAAAGTTGGGACACTGTACAAATTGTGAGTACAAAAGGAATGGAATAATTTACAAATCTCATAAACTTGTATTTTATTCACAATAGAATATAGATAACATATCAAATGTTGAAAGTGAAACATTTTGAAATGTCATGCCAAATATTGGCTCATTTTGGATTTCATGAGAGCTACACATTCCAAAAAAGTTGGGACAGGTAGCAATAAGAGGCCGGAAAAGTTCAATGTACATATAAGGAACAGCTGGAGGACCAATTTGCAACTTATTAGGTCAATTGGCAACATGATTGGGTATAAAAAGAGCCTCTCAGAGTGGCAGTGTCTCTCAGAAGTCAAGATGGGCAGAGGATCACCAATTCCCCCAATGCTGCGGCGAAAAATAGTGGAGCAATATCAGAAAGGAGTTTCTCAGAGAAAAATTGCAAAGAGTTTGAAGTTATCATCATCTACAGTGCATAATATCATCCGAAGATTCAGAGAATCTGGAACAATCTCTGTGCGTAAGGGTCAAGGCCGGAAAACCATACTGGATGCCCATGATCTTCGGGCTCATCTAACTTTTTTTAGATGTTTTGATGCCATGAAATTTAAAATCAATTTATTTTTCCATTAAAATTATACATTTTCTCAGTTTAAACATTTGATATGTCAAAGAGAGACAAACGAGAGTGGAGCTTTTCCCTTGGAAAAAACGCTCGCAGTGCACGCCGATTGCCCCCTCGGAGGCATCGCGTGCGTGCTCTTCGCCCAAACAAATAACGGATAGATCGTGTGTGTCATCAGATGTTAAACAACGTCAACACGGATGCACACATCCTTAAACGCTTTGCTAATGCTCGCCATAATGAGATGAATAGAGATCACTCTTACCACAGAAATTTTTTGCACGCTTCTAACAAAACAGTCAATGAAGACGACGAAGAAGAAGATGATGTGTGCTCCCGGCGCCTATTTATACTATATAGTGACGTCATGGCTGTCGCCGGCCAACGAGTTGGTGTTTTTTCAATGTATGCTTCAGACACGGGTCACGACGAGGCGTTTCCCATAGTGACCCCTAGAGGACGCAGTTCGAAGTTCCCATGAAAGGGAACTTATGTTTTTGTTAATGTATTAAGCTGTGCCACTGAAAATGTTATATTGCAGAAAACCAATTATCCACTGAACAGCTTTTGTGTAAACAGGATCAGCCTAAGATCAGTATATATATATATATATATATATATATATATATATAAAACATAAAAATACATTATTTTTTACATTAACATACTTTTACATATATTTTACATATTTACTTGCACGCAGGTAAGAACATATTACATATACAACTGCATATAGAACAGCATTTTCCATGTTTGAAATTCTAGAGAACCAGCTTCTGAGTCATAATGTGAAACAAGCTGTCACTCCCACTGTCGGTTATCAGACCTCTGACAAATGGCTCGTGATAAGGACCTCAGATGTTTGTCTCTGATGGTTGCATTTTTCTCTTGTGAAAATTATGACACGTTTTTTTTCCTGTTCAGCCAACTTGTTTTGATCTTTACTCGTGCCCCTCATCAACTCCACCACTTCAAGTTGAGGCATCTGTTCAGAGGGAGATTAGACAAGAGATGGGAATGTGTATTGTGGCTACATTTCAGAGACCCCAAAAGCATAATTTCTCAGATTAGACAATGCAGAGATTGAGTTGTAGACAGTGCTACTACTTTCAGATTTGTTTTTCTTTTCTTTTCTTTTCTCTTTTCTTTTGAATATGGGATTTCAATAGATTAGGTCTGACTGACATCTGTTACCTTAAAGACCTAAAAAGTAAACATTAACAAAAAATAAAATAAAATAAAAATTGTTGCAGCAAAGGTATCAGACTCAGTATAGGCTAAAGAATATATACATTATTCATTCATGAAGAATAAAGTATAAAGAATATCTGCAGGAAAATTTAGAAATATATGGAGCTGGATTTAAAGCAATTTTTAAAGAAAGAATAAGAATATTTTTTTCTCTGTTCAATTTGAAAATGAGCTTAAACAGATTGCCCCAGATTGGTGAATTTAAATGTAAAAATTAAAAATAACAATAATTATTATATTTTATACATATATTTATACAACAGTTCTTTCTGATCCTCAAATCTGACTGGCTGACAGCCTTTTCCAGTGGTGCGATATTCTAGTGATAACAGAACTCCAACCGTTTCACCATTTGTATCTCTCCGCTTGCAATATTTCTCACAGTGAGTGTCATGGCGGATGCCCAAATCCATTATAATTTTATAACACTGTTTTGGTGTCACAGAATGTAGTTTTAAGAGTTTTTAAGCGAGAATGTAGTTGTTTTGACTTGAAATATGCGGTTTGTTGATAAAGTTGACATTTTCGGAGATGTGAGCTCCAGGTCGTCAGTGGGCGTTCAGTGCTCATGAACCCGCCGAGAACAACCTTACCTCTACCAGTTCTTCTTATCGCTGGCTCTGATGTCTCTATGGTGGTTAAACATGAGTTATTCTTTGTTTTAGGTAAATCTGACAGGCAGTCTTTGGTCTCATTAATCTATTATTTGTTCCAGAGCAAATAGTTTTAGTTAAGGGCAAAGTATCATAACGTTATATTTGATAACTTTAATGCTGTATATCAGAGTGCTGCCTTTGTACTTTTGACTGAATTGCCTAGCAACCTTTATGATGGCTGTTGTTGTTGTTCATAAAATATTATAATTCAATAAATAATATAAATAATAGTAGTATTTTATTATAGTATTTGGTATTGAGAAACAGTGTGTGCGTGTTTGTGATGATTATATATACAGGTGCATCTCAATAAATTAGAATGTTGTGGAAAAGTTCATTTATTTCAGTAATTCAACTCAAATTGTGAAACTCGTGTATTAAATAAATTCAGTGCACACAGTCTGAAGTAGTTTAAGTCTTTGGTTCTTTTAATTGTGATGATTTTGGCTCACATTTAACAAAAACCCACCAATTCAAGCAGTGCCACAAACGGATCACCTCCATGCCACGCCGAATTGAGGCAGTAATTAAAGCAAAAGGAGCCCTACCAAGTATTGAGTACATGTACAGTAAAAGAACATACTTTCCAGAAGGCCAACAATTCACTAAAAAAAAAATGTGTTATGAAGTATTCTAATTTGTTGAAATAGTGAATTGGTGGGTTTTTGTTCAATTAAAAGAACCAAAGACTTAAACTTAAACAGTCTGTGTGCATTGAATTTATTGAATACACGAGTTTCACAATTTGAGTTGA
>NW_015505796.1:16796-20091 GCF_001515645.1 Sinocyclocheilus grahami | reverse complement strand
TCTCTGTTTGCGTCGCGTATATATATATATATATATATATATATATATATATATATATATATATTAGGGGTGTAACGGTATGATCAGGTCCGTATCTCGATACTAGGTTCACGATACGATATATATCACGATATTTTGAACAAAATTTAAAATGGAGCTGTTCCATCGTGTTACCACATCCATGATAAGCTTATGTGATGCGATCTCAAGCATCTTTTGCTTTTCCGCGAGCACAGCTGTTGCACTGCGGTGAAAAAAAGCCACGACTTTTCTCACGCGACCAAGCAAGCGACTGATGCGAGAAACATTTAAACCTGCTTGCGTTGCAAGATTCAATGTTGCGCGAAACACTTAATATGCGGTGACAACCCGGCTTCTCTCACTGCCACCTCCATGTTGCGTGTGTTGTCACTAACAATACTATGAGGAGCCCTTTCAAGCTCCCACTCCGCTTTTAAAACTCCGGCTATGTTAGTTCCAGTGTGTGACTCAAAAAGCGGGCGAGTCTGAAGCACGAACCTTTTAATTTCCCACTCTGTGGTAATAGCATGCACCGTGACTGTAATATAGCTCTGACAAGCCCGTAAAGTCCACCCGTCAGTCGTTATTGCGACATTCTCTGATTTTTTCAGACCATCGACCACCTTTGCTTTAGCTTCGCAGTACAGGGCTGGAACTACCTCTTGACTGAAGTGCGGGCGTGACGGAGTATCTGGGCTCCATTACGCTAACCAATTCGCGAAATCCAACAGATAAAGTAGAATTAAAATAGAATAGAAAGTGCTAGAGTTAGAGGGTCAAATAAACAGATGAACAGATGTGTTTTAGTCGTTTTTTTGTATATATATATATATATATATATATATATATATATATATATATATATATATATACAGAATTAAATTGTTAAATTTTCAAAAAGTTGTTATTCTCCTTACATTTAAACCTTGTGCAGAGCAAATGGACATGAGACACTTAGAAAAACAACAACAACATTTATTACACATCAAACATGGCATGAAACATATTGGGGTTCCAGGTTTAAATGTGCAGGGAAGAAAATTGTCACCAAAAACAGGAGGGTGAGAAAATCACGACAATTTTCATTATTGGGCAAATGGTCCCTTCAACACGTTTCTTACAAGATGCATAGTAAAATGCGATTAAAGAGTGACGCATTCAGGTATAATGGCTTACGTGTTTGTTTCTGTTTTCTGCCCTCACTGTTACCTTTGATACCAAAGATGTAGCACAACAAATACTACCGAAATGACTAGAAGCCAAAGCAGAGATCCATTGAAAAGGTCCTGTTAGGGGTAGCTGAGGAAAGTTGGAGAGAGCAAACAAAGCCTTTGGCTGCATGGCCTGATAAACAGTAAAGAAGTATCCAGGGTAATGCATTATTCGCTCAGGGAATTAATCAATTTCCACACATGCTCTGGCCCTTGCAATTATACTGCACAAAAATGCTATCCATCACTTTCACAGCCAAAGGGACAAATAGTGGTCAGAGCTGTAAGGGAGTGCCGTCTGAATGCAGGGATGCAAACATTTCACTTATTGCTGTCCTGGCATTACCTATGCAGATCTTTATCAGTGGCCAGTGCCTCTATTGTGACCATTTTGCTGGGCTACAATGGCTTTCTGTACACCCAAGCTACTGGGAGATTGGCTAAAATTATACTCCCTTCATGCTTGGCTAGGTGGCAGTTTAGAAACAAGCTGCCTGTGGAAGCCAGGAGAAGATTGCTGATAATAGAAGCCTCACATCCTGTTGACCTTTCGTCTGCTTTTTCCTTCTCCTTCCTCTTTTTTTATTCTCCTCTCCAACTGTTCTTCAATTGCTGTGACAGTGGGAAAAGGACAGATTGCTTGGGAAGGGACATAAAAAGTCCCCGACGTTAATATAAAAAGTTACACGTGTCATCAATATAAACATGCAGATTTAATAACCAAAAATGTGATACTTAAGTGTTTTATTATGATATTCTTAAGAAACGTTGAAGGGATTACTTTTTGGACTTCATTCATGAAGAACAATAAAAATAAGCATTTGTCATATATAAATGAAAAAATCATGTTATATCTTCTAAATATCAAATCCTGTGAATTTGAGGTAAAATTATTTAAAACTACATGTATCCTATTTTGCATTCTATTGCTGTAGTATAGTGCAAATAAGCTGTTCACAGTGATAAATTTAACAAGACCTAGTGTACGAGTACCTGGATGATATACTCATTCAATGGGAAAAACATGTGGGGAATGTTGGACATTTATGGACTATGAAATTTCACTGTGCATTTACTCACCCTCAGGCCATGCAAGATGTAGGTGACTTTTTCTTTTCTTGAGTAGAACAGTAAAGAAGATGTTTGGCTGAAACCATGGTCCTTGGTGATTCGTAAAATGCAAGTCAGTGGCTGCCTGTTTTTGAGAATAAAAAATAGCATATCAAGAAACACAAAATTAATAGCCATGGCTCCTGATGATATATATATATATATATATATATATATATATATGGCAGTGTTTCCCAACCGGGGTGCCGTCTGTCGAGAGCAGGTTAACCGCTATGTTATGCTCGCGTGTTCTGATAATAATAGCTTTCTAGGACTATACATTATTTGGATAATTGGTAAAAAAAAAAAAAAAGTTAAATATCTTTACCCTACTGTTAGACCTACCTGAAAAACTAAAAAGCAATTTATTTAATTCGAAGGCCTGTCATTGTTTTTTATTTGTGCTATCATTATTAATTTCTTTATTTGTTCTTATTTTATTACTGACTGCTTACTTGTCATTTTTTATTCAGTTCAAAGTTTGATATCAAGCTATCTCGTGCTACTGCACCAAAATTACCCCACTGTAAAATTTAAAAAACACTGAGTGAGCAAAAATTTGTGAGATAGCTAGTTATAATGGTAATTAAATAATGTTTACATATGTATAACAGCCTACATTAAAATCTGTCATATAAATTGGTCTCTTCATTAGAAATTAGCCCACTGATTGCCACCATTTTATGGACAAATTTTTTGAATAATATAAAAAATATCTGTTGACATTATATTCTAAAGTTCTTCCCTGTTGTACCGAATTTCTATATTTTTCAAATTATCATATCGAAGTTAGAAATTAAAATATTGTGATAAAATTTATTTTGTAGGGTGCCACAAGTTTGTTAAAATTTCCAAAGGGTGCCGCAACTAAAAAAAGTTTGGGAAACACTGATATATGCTATTATGAAGCAAAATTATCAGTCTTTGCAAGAAACTGAACATTATTACCTGTA
>NW_015505796.1:0-16786 GCF_001515645.1 Sinocyclocheilus grahami | reverse complement strand
TATGTATTTATTTATTTATATATACTCTATATAGCCTCAGGCAAACGGTGCAGAGTGATGTCTAGATCAAGAACTAATCATTCTTTTGAACCGGTTCTTTTTAGTGAAATGGATGAACCCGTTCACAGAATTGGATTGAACAGTTTGTGGCTTGAACCAGCACAGATCTACAAGTTACTCAATCAAAACTCACTTTTGGACATACCCGACAATCACTCCAATTTGAAATGAGCCAATATACCAACATATATAATATATGTTCAGTTACTCCAACAATACACCAATACACTGAGAAAACAGTTCTGACTCAGACCGAAGAACTTATGCGCTGCTGATGCGAGCATGTGTGAAACGAGCACTTAAATAAAGAGTCGAAATTACAGTTTTTATGGTTCCTCATGGTTTATGTAAAAAGGTAAGTTGATTAAGACTAGCTTATTCATTTTAAAATCTTTAGGCATGTAAAACATCTGCGTTTCACATCATTATTGGGTGCTTAAATAATAGAATTGTGTATACATTTCTTTGCAATAAATATATATTTTAAGATATTTAGACATTTTATCTTTACATCTCATGTTCACTTAAAGTTAATCTAAATAAACATTGATAAATGTAATCTCTAGCAAATGTTAAAATGAAATCCATTTTCATATGCCATGAAGTCTTTCATTTATTTAGACAAAATAGTATAGAATTATAATATCGGCCATTTAATTTCCCTCAACTGTAAATAATAATAATAATAATAATTTAGTAAAAAAAAAAAGAAAAAAGTGTTCCATGTAAGACAGTAGCACCCTATGAAAATCATATCATACACAACATGCTATGTATTCAGTCATCTAATGTAAGTACACAGTGTATAGTATGAGACACAGTGACAGATTCAACTTATGACTTAAAAAAACTCAGTTTCTGTGGCAACAAGCCAGCAGATGACAGATTCCGCTATGATGCTAACAAATGATAGTTTTCCTTTCCCACTGAGCTCTTGTCTTTGTAAACACCTAATGCAGGCCAAAGGGGCACAGATTCTGCACATGAAGTATGTCAAACAGAATCAAGGTCATGGCTCTATGAGGTCAACATCTCACCTGGGCTTTGACCTTGTCATCTTTACTCTGGCTTTAGCTCCTGTGGCAGCGGGGTAAAGCTAGCCAGTGGGCTGTACAGTCAGCCTATTAAACACTAAGACAGCCCCACTGCTCCGCTCCTGTGTTACATACATCACCAGCAGGGCAAAGACAGAAACCCAGTTTATCATTTAATAAGCTGGCCTGAGGAGACTACATGCTTTACCTATGGAATGAAGAACTATCAGATGGAACAAAGTCCAAACTAACATGGAAACCTAAAGATAAGCAAGTAATGTGAACAGACTACAAGCGGGTTGTAGCACAAGGGCCAGGGGCTTAGTTTCAACTATTATTTTGTCTTTTATTCTTTTCCAGGATAGACAGATAAATAAAATAAATCAAATGAGTTAACAATTAGTTAACTTGTTTTCCTTAATTAATTAATTTATTTATTTATTTAGTTAGTTAGTTAGTTAACTTTTATTTATTTTTCCCATTATAGATTATTGCAGGTGCATCTCAATAAATTAGAATGTCGTGGAAAAGTTCATTTATTTCAGTAATTCAACTCAAATTGTGAAACTCGTGTATTAAATTAATTCAATGCACACAGACTGAAGTAGTTTAAGTTTTTTTAATTGTGATGATTTTGGCTCACATTTAACAAAAACCCACCAATTCACTATCTCAACAAATTAGAATATGGTGACATGCCAATCAGCTAATCAACTCAAAACACCTGCAAAGGTTTCCACTCAGTTTGGTTCACTAGGCTACACAATCATAGGGAAGTGTCAGTTGGCGGACGTTAAGAAACCTCCCTGCTGGACCCATGTCTGCTGGCTGTATTCTGTCAGTGGGTCAGTAAGGGGCACCGTGGAAAAACCGGGTCTGGGTCCAAATGCAGGTGAAAACTTCTTTATTCCAACAGAAAGGCCAACAAGGCAAAACAAAAACAGGTCTAGGGACGACGAACACCATTACCTAACACAATACAGCCAGGCCGAGTGGTGAGTGAGAGGAAAAGATATAGTCAGTGAAGACGGGGCACAGCTGAGGGTGAGTGTGATGAGTGAGTGACTGAACCGGTGTGTGGAGTTTGGGGAATTAGTGTAATGAGTGAACAGGTGTATGGGGTTTGGGGAATGGGAGTCCGGGAGCTGGCGCCCTCTGGAGGAGTAAGGGAGAACACCAGACGCCAGACCCTGGAAGGGTGTCAATGATTGTCTTGTGGACAACTGTCAGATCAGCAGTCTTCCTCATGATTGTGTAGCCTAGTGAACCAAACTGAGAGGCCATTTTGAAGGCTCAGGAAACCTTTGCAGGTGTTTTGAGTTGATTAGCTGATTGGCATGTCACCATATTCTCATTTGTTGAGATAGTGAATTGGTGGGTTTTTGTTAAATGTGAGCCAAAATCCTCACAATTAAAAGAACCAAAGACTTAAACTACTTCAGTCTGTGTGCATTGAATTTATTTAATACACGAGTTTCACAATTTGAGTTGAATTACTGAAATAAATGAACTTTTCCACGACATTCTAATTTATTGCGATGCACCTATAAATCGATTAGTTAACTTTCGTTTTCCAGAATTAATGAACGAATGAATAAATAAATAAATAAATAATTGTATTATTTTCAAGGATAGCTAGACAAATAAAATGTCTAAATAGTTAACTTTTATTATTTTTCCAAAATAAATAATTACATAAATATTGTTAACTTTTATTCTCTTCCAGGAGAGATGAATACATAAATCTCAATCACAGAAGTTAAAAATAACTTTTATTGTTTTCAAGCATAAATAAATGAATAAATAAGACATTTTTATTCTTATCCAGGATAAATAAGCAAATAAACAAATAAATAAATAAATCCCATTAGTTAACTTACTGTATATTGTTAATTAAATTAATTGACTATATATATATATATATATATATATATATATATGAATAAAAATAATATTAACTTTGCGCGAAAAAAAAATTTAAAAACCGAAAAAAAACATAAAACTGAACTAAAAAAGACCTTGGGTTCAGAAGGGAATAGGGTAAAGCCTCAGATGAGGTGGAACATGTTTCAGCCCTGCCTAATAATGGTAAAAAGAAAACTTGTAAAGACTAAAAGTGATGGAGGAGATATACAGCCCTCATGTGGGGCCAGTGGTTGCAGTGGATATGTATATCTGCTGATAAGACTTTCAGTTCAGAAACAGTATTTACTGAGCCTTTTAGATAGACATCAGCCAGAGAGAAACAGCTCCGGCCTTCATTATTCCATGTGAATCTTCCCTCATTTACCCAGGATGCCATCAGCTTTATTTCGCCTCCAAATACCCTCATCCACACATTGCACAGCTGTGTTTGGATGACAAACCAGACAAAGTTGCTGTTGATGTGGAAAATGCATGGTAACAAATGTCTGCCTTTGTTGGGTCTGATGCAAGACCTCCCAGAGCCGAGAAAGCAACTAAATTAAAGGCATAACCGGCATCTGCTATTCTGAGGAAATGTTATCAACATTTCAAGTATTATGATGTGCAGTTTGTGAACCAGGTAACTTTCAAGTGACTATGTGTGAATGTATTGAAAAATAACAGTTTATATGAATTTATTCTGAATTTACCTTGTGTCATACTTGTTAATGGTGGATGAAAAAAACAATACCAGCCATAAATTCTTACTGGTAATTAAACTATAGTTTGCTTATATTTGTATTTTTTAAAGAAATATTATAATTTTTAAAATATATACAATTCGTATTATTTTTTTTCAAAACTGGAGAGTATTTAAATATTATTTAGTAATAATTTTCTGCAGAGAGGTCTTGGTCACAAAATTCTACATTTTAATTTTGATGCAATGTTACAACAAAGAAAAAGACTATTTGAATCTCTGATTTGTCAGTGAAGGTTTGATCTTTTCTTTTTTTACATTGGGATTTAAACCAAGTTATTCCAAAATAGTAGCATTATTTTTACTAATTTAATGCTTGACAAATGTAAATTTGGACACTGGTTGTTCAGTGCTTTACACACTGTGCTTGAAAGGAAACTATAGAACAGAAAACAGCAACAATGTATGAAGGCGTCTTCTTCCCTTTTTTCTTTTGACACTGAAATTCACAGACATTACACAAGGCATACCAATACGGATTAGAGAAAAGACAAGATTAAAGCTCATCAAAGCTGACTGGAAAGGCTCAGACATTCAGGGTACACTTACGGCAACAAGACACATTTCATTTAGCTCTATTATTTATTCTCTGATCAGTTTTCTGTTTCAGGCAACATGGGTGAAAGCACTGCACTTCAAAAAGCAATTACTGTGCTAGGAACAAATGTGTAGCTGCTAACTTAGACACATTTGCAATACCCAGCTATAGCTTTGTAAATAATGCTATTAATCCAAAAGCCCCCGTTGCTTTTAGCAATTCCTTTGATTACTTGGTTAATATCGGGTGACACATTTCTCATATAATGTACAGACAACTTAGGCAAAACCGTGACACATAAACAATTTGGTTTAAATTCTCTATTAAATTGGGGGATGTATTGGTTAAGAGTTGTGGTGTAGTGTTAGTTCAATGACATGATGCTTTGATTTTTTTTGTCTGGATCTACAGTATAAATGCACCCAAAATACATAAAAATGCAAATCGACAACTTGAACCACTTCTATGATGAACATGTTGATTTATTTTCATAATTCAATTCAAGTTTATTTGTCTAGCATTTTTCACGATACAAATCGTTGCAAAGCAACTGTACAGCAAATTATGTTTCTACCATATTTAGTAGTAGCTTATCAGTGGTGACTGTCAGTTAATGTACATATGGCAGAAATGTTCGGAAAAATAAATTAAAGACAGTCAAAAAGACGATGAACACTATTAACAGCAATTATTATATGATGCAATCAAACTTATAGCAGAATTTGGTAGTTCTGTATGTTTTTTCAGGGTTGGCATCAACTGAGGTCAGTGACTTTTGCAGTGACTGTAAAATTGGGGTACTATGATCATATTTTCTTGACCTGGTAAGGACTCTAGTCACTGCATTTTGGACTACCTGTTGCTTGTTTATTGAAGATGCAGGACAACCACCTAGCAGTGCATTACAATAGTCCAGTCTAGAGGTCATGAATGCACGAACTAGCTTTTCTGCATCAGAAACAGGTAACATGTTTCGTAATTTGGCAATGTTTCTAAGATGGAAGAATGTTGTTTTTGTAACATGGGAAATACGATTTTCAAAAGACAAGTTGCTATCTTATATAACACCCAGATTTTTGACTGTAGAGGAAGTAACAGTGCATCCGTCTAGTTACAAATTGTAATCCAAGAGATTCTGTGTACTGTTTTTTGGTCCAATAAGTAATATCTCTGTCTTATCCGAATTTAATAGGAGAAAATTACTGGTCATCCAATCTTTTACATGTTTAACACACTCTGTTAGCTTAGATAATTTAGAAGTTTCATCTGGTCTTGTTGAGATATATAGTTGAGTATCATCAGCATAACAATGGAAACTAATCCCGTATTTTCAAATAATATTACCAAGGGGCAACATGTATATTGAAAATAGCAGAGGACCTAGGACAGATCCTTGTGGCACTCCATATTTTACTGGTGATAATTGAGATGACTCCTCATTTAAATTAACAAAGTGGTAGCGATCAGAGAGGTAGGATCTAAACCATCTTAAAGGGGTCATATGATGTTGCTAAAAAGAACATTATTTTGAGTATTTGGTGTAATGAACTGTGTTTATGCGGTTTAAGGTTAAAAAAATATATTATTTTCCACATACTGTACATTATTGTTTCTCCTCTATGCCACGCCTTTCTGAAATGCGTCGATATTTACAAAACTCATCGTTCTGAAAAGCGAGGTGTGCTGTGATTGGCCAGCTGTCCAGTGCGTTGTGATTGGCCGAATACCTCAAGAGTGTGACGGAAATGTTACTCCCCTTACCATATTGTGATGCCTTGTCCCGGCAAAAACATTAAAACCCATTATAAACTAGGCATTTGTTGCATCCAGTGGGGACATAATTACGGATTATAATTATAATTAAGACTTATACTGTCTTTTTACGTGTTGAGTTGCATCGCGCCGCATAAACATAAAACCATGTCTGCATTTGTGATCGAAGAAATGACAAACAACATGCGCTACTCTACACTGCTCAAAACTCACGTTTGCATCGTCAGTGGCAAATTATTTAAATATAAAAAACGTACTTACAGTCTGTGAGTCAGAACAGCCAGCATGGTAGTCTACTCTACCAGGATCAGGAAACAGTCTTCCATAAAATGCGCTGGACACATCTGAATATTTGGGTTGAACTGTTCTGGAACAGTGTTGTAAATACAACTTAACCACTTATTTCTAGTCATGTCCTCTTTTGGAAGGCCAAACAAAGTAGTTTCGCCTTCACAAATGAAACACACAGCATCACACACAGCGGGCTAGAGTGAGTGGAGGCCGGAGGCCTAGAGTGAGCGGAGGTGGGCGGACTTGAGAACGGCGCAGCCGGCGGATTCGACGAAGGAGTGGCCGGCGGGCTTGCGGCAACCACATGTGACGACCCCGGGCTAGACTCTGCTTCGTCCACGGTGAAAGCCGATCCGGCGATCCACAGAACAAAGTTGATGTATTTCCTCAGCGACCAGCACGGATCAGCTCCAGGCACGACGAAGCGGATATCGTCCTCTTTTGGAAGGCCAAACAAAGTAGTTTCTCTTTCACAATGAAACACACAGCGCCTTCCCGACATGGCGGCGGCGGCAACAACAATACTACAGCGAGAATAACAGCTATGCCTTCTTTCTTTGCATGAACATTTGGGCGGGGTTATGCAAAAAATTTGGATTTGAGACTTTAGTCTTTGCAACTTTACAGATCTTCTTTATGCACCTAGAGCTTGTAACAATCCAAAGAGAAAGGAAAAATTGAAATCGCATCATTTGACCCCTTTAAAGCCTGCCCAAGAATGGGATGAAATTGGATTAGTAGTGAGGTGTTGGGGTGGAGGCAGGATGCTGGGAAACTTTCGTGGAGCTGAGGTAAGTTGGCTGTATATATACACACGTATGTGCTTGTTAAGGTGATTAGCTGACGAGCTCCACCTGGGCCAGACTGATTGATTATCTGATCGTGCTCCTCCCGAACCTTGTTAATAAAACATAATTTCATGAGTTCACACTAACATATAATGTGATTGAGCAATTAGTAGCATATTTGGCATGCTGTCCAGAGGGGAGGGCTCCGAGTTAAAGCCCAAACCCAGAGAACTCCCCAAGAGAAGCTAATGGCATGAGACAGCAGCCGGAGAGAACACTGTAAGTAGCCCCCAAAAATATGTGTGCCTTGAAGAAAAGTAGGGTGTGCGAGGAGGCGGCAGGGCGACTGGGAGGGGTCGTGCGGTGCTTGAACATGAGCTGCGACTCTCCGCGTCAGATGGCAAGCCCTACCTGTCGCCGAATGAGGAGCATGATGAAAGGCCAGGTGAGGGACTCTCGCTGCATCCGAAAGGAGCTGCGGCTCTGCTGCACCGGAAGGGAGAGTCCCTCTTGCAGCTGAATATGTGGCGTGGTTTAAAGTGTCAGATGGAGGGCTCTCACTACGAACGAAGGGAGCTGTGGCTCTGCTGCACCGGAAGGGAGAGCCCTGTCCGATGCGGAAAAAGCAAATGGGGCTCGAAATGATGGATGGAGGGCTCTCACTGCGACCGAAGGGAGTCGCGGCTCTGCTGCACCGGAAGGGGGAGCCCTGTCCGATGCTGAATAAGCCGTGAAACTCGAAACAACAGATGGAGGGCTCCTGCTGCGACCGAAGGGAGTCGTGGCTCTGCTGCACCGGAAGGGAGAGCCCGGTCCAATGCTGAATAAGCCATTAGTCTCCAAACGATGAATGGAGGCACTGCGGCAGCAGTATCAAATGAGCAGGGCACTGCAGCGGCAGTATCAAATGAGCAGGGCACTGCGGTGGCGGTATCAAATTAAGCGTGGCATTGCAGCGGCAGTATGAAATGAGCAGGCACTGCAGCGGCAGTATCAAATGAGCAGGGCACTGCAGCGGCGGTATCAAATTAAGCAGGGCACTGCAGCGGCAGTAGCAAATGTGCGGGGTACTGCGGCGGCAGTATCGAATGAAGCGGGCACTGCGGCGGCAGTATCAAATTAAGCAGGGCATTGCAGCGGCAGCATCAAATTTCATTTAACTGATCAGAATTAGATGGGCTTTCTTTGTGTGAAAATTATTGGTCCTGATATAGTTCTTGAAGGCGTCCGATGACCATCGACCGAGAGCTTGGATCTGCTGCTATGAGAGGCCTTTTTGAGCTGCTGTAGTTACTGCCCCGATTCGGAAGGAGTGGCTGGAAAATCTTTCTACGGGTATGACTGGTTGGACAATGTTTATTGAACATCGTTTGGATGGATGTTTTTGAAACCAAAAACGTGTGACGGGGTGGTTACAGTCATACGACAAAAAGAGGGTCGAGAGGGGATGTCGACAGAGCTTCTGAATTGTAGTCAAGAAAAAGGGCCTGATACGGTTGGATTGGTGACGGAAGGTTAAATTCAGACGTGGTGACCTCTTTTTCCTGATCTGATTTACTTTGATGAAATAGGAGATAGTTTCGCTGTCGAGCACGGAAAGGTCGGAGACGGTTGGATGGAGTTTGGGGTTGAATAGAAGTTATTGTGAATTCCAAACATCTCCGGAAACCACAAAAAGCCAGAATGAACATTGCGTTGAGTCCACGACCGGTATGAAGTGAGTGGTACCCTGTGCAGAGAATGTGGATACATTTAGAAAGGATGTCGAAAGTTATCAGCTGTCAAGCGTCCGGGCTTGGAGGATGAGAGCACTGAATTCCTTTGATCAAAAGAGATGTTTGAGAATTGTTTATTTCAGGAGAGGGTGCACCGTAGATTCATTTGTGAAAAAAAAAAATTGGATGCCGCTTAGATAACCTTTGATTGACCGGGCTTGGAGGTTCTTACAGGTGTTAAGGTAGGAAACAAAAGATGTGATTGAGAGGAGGGAGAAATCGGGAAATGGCAGGTTGTACGAGAGGTGGAAAGCTTTAAATCATCTCCAAGCAGTTAGATAAGATTGGATGGTTCTGGGTGAAACTGCTTGGAGGATCGAACCAAGTGACGCGTTGAGGGGGTGGTTCCTGAGCTGTAGCATTCAGTGGGGTAGGTAGTGGGACTGCTGTGAATGAAGTGTACTGAGGTTTAGATTGGAGAGAAGGGTTAGAAGGAAGATGAGGAGGGGCCGTAACCTTTCGCAGAGGCAGCCTCACACACGGATTAGCCTCTGGTGCTTAAGGAAGCACGTAGGAAGAGGTAGAAGGAAATGAGGGAGGAGGCCAGTAAGCTTGCGTTGCTGGCTGATGATGCCCTGCTTGGACGTCTGCAGCAGGGGCTGCTGGCCATTATAGGAAAAAGGAGTAGCGGAAGGGTAAGAGTAAGGTGGCTGAGCTTGAATGGTTAGCGGAGGCAGCCTCACGCTAACATCTGCCGCCGGAGGTAGAAGGAAGGGAGGGGGAAGGATAGGAGTTTGGGAAGCTACACCAGTGGGTAACGTTGCGTGCGGCGCTGTAGTGAATGGTTGAGAAGAGCAGTGAGGCAATGCAGTGTGAGGAGCAGCCAAGTCTGGGGCGCGGCCCAGGCTTGCTGACGGCCTGCTGCGTCTTGAAGCTCGAGGGGAGCCGGAACTTGATCTGGAAGACAATGTAATTTTGAATGAAGTAGGGAGCTATGAGGAATTTGTGTGGGACTGAGTTGCAAGCGGAGGCAGCCTCACGCTTCCTTCAGCTGCTGTAGGCCACAGGAAGGGAGTGGGGTTTGTGACATCCTGTAGCAGCCTGCACAGCTAGCAGAGGCAGCCTCACGTTAGTGTGTGCTATGGGAGCTGAAAGCCACTGAAAAGGAAAAAGGATTAGAAGTAGCAGGAGGAAAGACTTAGATGTGAGGGCATATGTTGCAAGCGTAAGCAGCTTTCCGCTTGTTTCAGCTGCTGTAGCTGTAGGCCACGGAGCTTGTGATATTCGGGGGGAAATGCTGGAGAGCCTGTGCAGCCTGCACAGCTTGCAGAGGCAGCCTCACGCTAGTGTGCTACGGGAGCTGGAGACCACTGAAAAGGAAGAGAGGTTAGAAGTAGCAGGAGAAATATGACGACTTATACAACATCATAAAATGACGAAAAGACATGCTTTTCCTCTTAACCACACAATAAGTAGTAAGTATTGAAACAGCTAGCCAGCCAAGCAGCACGTCAGCTGGTAGAGACTTGGAGAGAGGTGCCTAGCAGTATGCACAACGCATGCTAATTAGGTTGCTAGTTGTACTTGTTCAATAATAAAAATAATAGTTTCTTTATGATACACCTTAGTTGTTAGTTTGCACCTATAATTGTACACCGTTTAACTTATTTTCACGAAAATCGAATCTTTTTCATCTTATCCGTCTATCTGAGTACAATGTGTAATTTAAAATACAGGTAAAAAACTAGTGAAAATTAATACAGGAAATTTTAGTAATTTCGTTGTGTGTTCTACGCAGTTTTGCGTCTTGGTTACAAAAATGACATCAACATCCATAATGTCATCACGTCGTTTAACAAAAAACGACCTACCTTTAGCGACTTTACCTAAAAATTTTATTGCAACAAGGTCTGCGGTGCTAGCAGAGGCAGTCTGGCGCTAGCAACTGCTACGTGAGCTGGAGGCCCGGCTACATGTGGCGCTGCAGCCGGAAGAGCCTCGGTGAAAAGTTGAGCCGAAGCGGGAAGCGATTGAGGTTTTGCTGCAGTGAGAACTGGGGCGCTATATATATATATATATATATATATATATATATATACACACACACACACGTATGTGCTTGTTAAGGTGATTAGCTGATGAGCTCCACCTGGGCCAGACTGATTGATTATCTGATCGTGCTCCTACCGAACCTTGTTAATAAAACATCATGTAGTTGTCTATCGATCTATGCGTATGTCAAGATCTATAGTGTCGAACGCAGCGAGCCTCGGTGAAAAGTTGAGCCGAAGCGGGAAGCGATTGAGGTTTTGCTGCAGTGAGAACTGGGGCGCGGCCCAGGCTCGTTTAAGGCCTGCCGCTGCAACCCAAAGCTCGAGTAGAACCGGGTCTTGTGCGGGACAATGGTAGTGTCGAGTGAGGCGAGTTCGAGGCTTGCTCGATCTATTGGCCGCCTTGGCTGATTTGCAGGGTGAAGAATAGATCGTACAGATCATTTTTGTTTACCCTCCTTGAGAATGGTTCGTCTGAAAAAAAAATCAGCATTTGCTTCCACCATAAATACTATCCATTTTCCGATCGGAGGATATATTGGCATGGCCGAATGATACGAGGATGTCGGGGAAGTTGGAAGTCTCGCCGGTGGAGGCAAGGTTAAGCCTCGGCGTTGTGGAGATATATATATATATACACACACACACACACGTATGTGCTTGTTAAGGTGATTAGCTGATGAGCTCCACCTGGGCCAGACTGATTGATTATCTGATCGTGCTCCTACCGAACCTTGTTAATAAAACATCATGTAGTTGTCTATCGATCTATGCGTATGTCAAGATCTATAGTGTCGAACGCAGCACTAAGATCAAGTAAAACTAGCAATGAGAAGCAGCCTTGGTCTGACGCAAGAAGCGTAAAGTGCAGTTTCTGTGCTATGGTGGGGCCTGAAATCTATGAAATTCTTCATAGAGCTCTTTTTTGCAGGAAGGAGCACAATTGAGCAGACACAACATTTTGTAAAATTTTAGACATAAACGGAAGATTTGAAATGGGTCTGTAATTTGACAGTTCACTAGGTTCTAGTTGTGGTTTCTTAATAAGAGGCTTACTTACCACCAGCTTGAATGGTTTTGGGACGTGGTTTTGGTTTTAGGTGAGTTTGATCAGGGTTGGAGCTAAACTCTGCAGCACATTGGTCCTCCAGGGTAAGATTAGAGGAACCCTGTTTTAGAGCCTGTCTATAGCTGGACATACTTGTTTTCCACGTAATTCTAAAAAATTCCAAGTTAGTTTTTCTCCATTTGTGCAAAGTGCAGTTTCTGTGCTATGGTGGGGCCTGAAGCCTGACTGAAATTCTTCATAGAGATCATTTTTTTGCAGGAAGGAGCACAATTGAGCAGACACAACATTTTGAAAAATTTTAGACATAAACGGAAGATTTGAAATGGGTCTGTAATTTGACAGTTCACTAGGTTCTAGTTGTGGTTTCTTAATAAGAGGCTTACTTACCACCAGCTTGAATGGTTTTGGGACGTGGTTTTGGTTTTAGGTGAGTTTGATCAGGGTTGGAGCTAAACTCTGCAGCACATTGGTCCTCCAGGGTAAGATTAGAGGAACCCTGTTTTAGAGCCTGTCTATAGCTGGACATACTTGTTTTCCACGTAATTCTAAAAAATTCCAAGTTAGTTTTTCTCCATTTGTGCAGAAGACTGCGGGTTTCTTTCTTGACAGAATGGGTATTACTGTTGTACCATGGCACAGTACGTTTTTCTCTAACCTTTTCCAATTTGATGGGGGCAACAGCTTCTAATGTATTAGAGAAGATAGTGCCCATGATGCTAGTCATTTCGTCTAGTTCATGTGTATTTATGGGTACACAGAGCAGTTGAGATAAATCAGGCAGGTTATTTGTGAATCTGTCTTTGGTGGCTGGAACAATAGTTCTGCCCGGACGATAACACGGAGCCATGTAGTTAATATCAGTAATACGCAGCATACACGATACAAGGAAATTATCAGTACCATCATCATTTTGAGGTACGATATCTATATCAGTAATTCCATGCGATATTATTAAATCTAGTGTATGATTAAAATGATGAGTGGGCCCGGTGACGTTTTGTTTGACTCCAAAGGAGTTTATTAGGTCAGTAAACGCAAGTCCTAATGTATCATTTATATTATCAACGTGAATGTTAAAATCTAAGACAATTAGCGCTTTATCAACATTTACCAATAGGTCTGAGAGGAAATCTGCAAATTATTTTAGGAAATCTGTATACGGCCCTGGTGGTCTATACACAGTAGCCAGAGCAAGAGATACGATAGATTTCTTTTGCACATCTGACAGTGTAACATTAAGCAGAAGTATTTCGAATGAGTTAATCCTGTATCCTGTTTTCTGAGTAACATTGAGAATAACACTATATATATTATTGCAACATCACCGCCACGACCAGTCTGATGGGGCTCATGCTTATAACAGTAGCTTGGTGGAGTAGACTCATTTCGACCAATATAATCATTTGGTTTTAGCCAGGTTTCAGTCAAGCAGAGTACATCAAAACTATTATATGTGATAATTTCATTTACAATAACTGCTTTGGGTGCGAGTGATCTAATTTTTAGGAGCCCAAACTTTAAAAATCATTTTTGATTATTTATTTTACATTTTCTGGTTTAATCACGATCAGATTTATTCTAGATCACGCATTAAATTTATATTTTGACCTCACTATTTGTGGAACAGACACAGTCTTTATAGATTGGATAGCGCAAGTACTTCTATAATTTAAGCGGGTAGAACAAAAGCCATCATGGCAGTTATTTGAGAATTGGCTTACTAGTCATATGGAGTGTAGCGTCCTGGAGATGTTGTCCGAAAGGAGTTCCGCTCCGACTCTGCTGGGGTGCAGGCCATCAGTGCGAAAAAGCCTAGGACCCTCCCAGAAAAGATTTCAATTATTAACAAAGAGCAATTTCTGTTCTTTACACCATGACAACAACCATTAGTTTAAAGCAAAAAGTCTACTGAACCTTTCGTGTCCTCGTCGATATGTAAGAAGCGGTCCTGACATGACGATCATCGTCGCCTGCGATGTGCTACACACCGTCTCGATCAGGCTCCTGAAGTCCCTCTTCAGTGTCTCCGTTTGCCGCAGCTTGGTGTCGTTAACCCCCGCATGAAGCACGACTGCTCCGGGGCTCTCGTCGCCCTTCAGGATCACGGGTATCTGCGCAGAAACATCGAGAACACAAACACCAGGGAAACAGTGAGTGTGCACATTACCTTCAGCTAACGTAGCATGGACGTGTCGGACGATGGAGTCTCTGATGATCACAGCGTCGCGTTCCGTCTCGCGGAGGGGAGCGAAGTGGTTCTGGGTGGAGATCTCGAAGACCGGAGGTGGCGGAGGGGGAGAGGTCGTCGCCCGGGGCATGGCTCGCGTCTTCCGCTGCGGGTGCACCCAGGGTCCATGGTGTCCCGGTGCCGGAGTGAAGGACATCTGGGAAGATCGCGTCCTAGATGCATGGGGCCTGTGCAGAGAAACACACGGAGTAGAGGTGGTGGGAGAGTTAGCAGCGCGCTGTATACTTACCCCGAATTTGTGAGCGTCAGCCCGGGATGTTTCCAGCGCGGCTCTCCACTCTCTCAGCTGGGCCTGCTTCTCCACCAGGTCACGGATCTGCTTCTCCACGGCCTCCAGCTCGAGCTGCACCGAATGCAGGTTGAACGTGTCCTCACCTGCACTCAAAGGTAGACACACATCCGCCATTTAAGCAAGTAACAATGAGTAAAACAATGGTAATGTGTGTGAATAGAATATTAGCAATGTAAGCGAGATTAGCGGCAACCACGCTGGCGATGCTAAGGGGCTAAAAGCTAACAGCGGACTCGGGAAATCAAAATAAATCTAGTGATAAGGCGTTCTGATTGTTTTTGTTGTAGAATACGATAGGGGATATATTCACACGTTATAGAAACTAAAATTATGGTGTATAAAATTTATATTAAGATTCAAAATAGATGATAAAGAATTAACTTGGAGCTCAAACTCAAAACACACAGCAGCAACAAACAGGAAGTGACGTATATTTTAGGGGTATAAAGTAAAAAATGTGTAAAACTTGGTACAAAAATGGTACACTTGACCAAATATCATAATGGCAAAAGTTTCAAAAGATGCATACATTGAGCTGTAGTGCTTTCATGTTTCCCCTCTTTGCAACTACTTTCCTATGAATAAAAATGTAAAAGGCCAAGAATAAAATGCAGGGTAACATATTAAGCTTTAAAAGAAAAAAATCAAATGCATCCAGCTTTTTGTGCAGAAGAAAATTTAGTTTGATATTGTTGCGATATCTAGTCAAGGACATGCAGATCTGTGTTCTTCAGTCATCCGGATATGTTATAATATTCTCTTTTTGTGTCATTACAAATCCCTTTCTGATCATATTGTGTTTAACTAATTTTGAGAACCGTACCAGTTTCGAATGTTCGAATACCAGATCTGAAAACGCCATCAAACCGTCATTTTCAGTAGTTAATACATTTGAAGCTTTAACATCCCAATAATTCCAACTTGACTCCACTGTGAGCAACCTTGAAAATCCCAGTAGGATCCAATATAAACAGAACATTTTCTATTGGCCTGTGCACTGCTCAAAAGCCCAGGGCATGAGTCAAGTTAGTCAAGTATTTGCACCATTCACTTACATGTTCTATTTTAAATTGAAGTCATTCTCACAGTGAATAGCTCATTTTATAATCTCAAAGCAATATAAAAGAATGGGAGCAGGGTTAACTTTAAGCAAAACCACTCTTCACCTACAAACCACACATATATCACTGCATTCAGCTTTGGAGTCCATTCTTTCAGGCAAAATGCACGTTGATCTTTGCAGCCGTGTGCTCGATGGCTGTACTGTGTGTTTGACCCCGTGTAAGGACTCGCTGCAGTTCTGCATCTAATGAGAGAGTGTTGGAGATGAGTAGGAACAGGGCAAAACAGCAAGGCTAATGCTCTCTCTGTGAGGCGCCTGCAGACAGCAGAGCTCCCCCACAGGGCTAATTACAGAGCTACTGATTCCCCACTGTGAGGACATGGCCTTTCAGACCTCCATAAAAGTAGCAAAACAGTAATCAAAACTGTTCTATCTCTCTCTCTCACTCGCTCCCTCAGATGTAGAATAAACAGCACATATCTCTGACACACAAGTGTAACAGACACAGACACGATACGTTTGGTTTTGACCAGTAACAGACTGACAGTAGGGGAGACCACAGGTTATTGTAACATGGGTTTGCTGTGACAATGTTTGTTCCATAAAAAGAGACATGCTAAAGGTATGTTCACACCAACACAAATGTTTGAAAATGCGGTCTGATTTTCAATGCGATTTGTCTGTTCAGACCAATAAAAAACAGAAGACGTGCTGAATGAAAATGCAGATTCACTCTCTGACAATAGATGGTGCAACAAGTGGGTGTCAGAAACTAAATTTACATGTAAAATCTACATTTAGATTTTTGTATTCATTATGGTGTTTATCAGGCAACATCAAATACAAAAGTACTAAGACAATAGGGCAGGTTCCAGATTCTTCCTTTGCTATTAAGTGTTAATTAGCAAAATATTCCCTTCAGGAGCACTCTCTTCATCAGCTTTATTCACAGTGTGATGGAAAAGAGATTAGAACTATGGAAGCCCGTTTCCGCCACTAAATAAAAAAATATAATTCTGTAAGTCATAATAATGAGAAACTTTCTCAAAATTATGACTTAGTATCTCGTTATAATGAGAAACTTTCTCGTAATAATGACTTAGTTTCTCGAAATAATGACTTATTTTCTCATAATAATGACTTAGTTAATTCTAGTAATAATGAGAAACTTTCTCGAAATAATGACTTAGTATCTCGTA
>NW_015505795.1:1012284-1012723 GCF_001515645.1 Sinocyclocheilus grahami | reverse complement strand
AACAGCCTCTCAGAATGCCTTAGCAAATGCATAGCAACACTCTAGTACTGCAACCACCCCCCGAATACCCTAGTAACTGCATAGCAACACACTAGCAATGCAACCACCCCAAATACATTAGCAACACCTTGACAACCACTCAAAACACCCTAATCACATAGCAACACACTAACAGCCCCTCAGAATGCCTTTGAAACATTCTAGCAATGAAACCACTCACAATACTCGAGCAACCACATAGCAACACCCTGGAAACCACCCAAAACACCTTAGCAATCACATGGCAACATTCTGGCAATGTAATAACCCCTAATATACCCTAGTGCTAGCATATCAATATACTAACATCTACTTAACAACTATTCTGTAACGAATCAGCTCATGGGAAATATGTATAATTAACCATAATTAGTTATAGTTAATTATGAATATTTTAGAT
>NW_015505795.1:1008700-1010810 GCF_001515645.1 Sinocyclocheilus grahami | reverse complement strand
GATGAACACTATTAACAGCAATGATTATATGTTGCAATCAAACTTTGCAAGCAAAATATGGTAGTTCTGTATGTTGTTTCAGGGTTGGACTACATAGCAATGTTTCCAGAAACATTGCAGAATTTTTTGAAAACTTTTGGAGGTTTTTTTGGAAAGTTTCCAGAAATTTAGCGGACATTTTCTGCCCCTTTGCAACTCTAAAACATAGTAAATATATTGTCTCTATTAGTGAGTTTCTAAATGTCCTTTCATGTGAAATATGTTTCTTTAGTCATGGTTAAAATGATTTCCCAAGGCACATGTCATGCACTGGTTGGTTATGCAAGATGACGTGAGGCTAGTTAAAGGGATAAATCTTGGAAGACAAATGCATATAGGGTCAGTAATCTGTCGCAGTGGGTGAGATATGGGACAGAAGTTGGCATGTCCCCCATCAGCGCTGTTATGTAATCCATCTGTGCTGCCACTGCGGGCGATTGGCACAGCCTTTAAGAGAACGGCAGCAGGGTGACCCTCACCAGTCCCCTGACAGCCACAGCTCTACCCCAATCCCCTTCTCAATCTGTCTGGCCTCTGCAGTCTTTCACCTTCAAATGACCTGGAACAAACACACACGCTGAGATTCAGAGACATTATGAACTTGTTTTGATGTCCAACGATATTTCAGGAGGAACACTGGACATGACGGTGACTGTGTTGTTCTTTAAAAGTGATGTTTTAGCATCACTGTTCACAGAGGACATGTTCTTGCCTTCACATTCTTACTTGTGTCAGAATTTGTAAGCAAAATAGGTTGTGAATGTTATTTGACTTTTAAAACATGTTGTGAGACCCCATAAATGCTTGTTGAAAACTGTATGAGCAGTAACTAGGAATATTGTTTTATACATGCTAAAGCACCCTAGCAACTCTATTGCAACTATCTACCAACCACCCAGAACACCCTTGAAAATGCATTACAATGATCTATCAATCAAAACATCTTTGCAAACTCCATAGCAACACCCTGGCAACCATACAAACCTAGCAAACGCATAGCAACATGTTAACAGTCCCCCAGACTGCCTTAACAATTGCATAGCAACATTCTAGCAGTGACATCACCCAGAATACTCTAGCAACTGCATAGCAACACCCTGGCAACCACCATCCTAACAATGACATAGTAACACATTACCAGTCCCACAGAATGCCTTAGCAACTGCATAGCAATATTCTAGCAACTGGACCCTAGCAACTGTATATCAATATTCTAACATTTACTTAATAATGTATAGCAATGACCTAGCAATCACTCAGAACACCCTAGGAACTGCTTATGCTCACATCCACTTAACAACTGCATAGAACAGCCTAGCTACCATTCAGGCTAGAACACCATAGCAAGTGCATAGCAATGACCTAGTAACCACCCAGGCCAGAACACCCTAGCAACTGCATAGCAATGACCTAGCAACCACCCAGGCCAGAACACCCTAGAAACGGCATAGCAACAACCTAGCAACCATCCAACCACCTAGAACACCCTAGCAACTTCATAGCAACAACCTAGCAACCAGGGCAGAACACCATAGCAACTGCATAGCAACAAACTAACAACCACCCAGAGCACCCTAGCAACTGCATAGCAACAACCTATCAACCATCCAGGCCAGAACACCCTAGCAACTGCATAGCAACCACCCAGAACACCCTAGCAACTGCATCGCAATGACCTAGCAACCACCCAGACCAGAACACCCTAGAAAATGCATAGCAACAACCTAGCAACCGTCCAACCACCTAGAACACAGACACCTCACATGCTAGTTGAAGACTGTATAAGCAGTAACTAGAGGAATATGATGATTATACACACTAAAGCAGAGAGCTGAGCAGATGATTCATCTGTCAGAGAGCTGATAGTGGACGTCAATGCAGAGCTGAAACTGGCACATAATGGTCTGTGACGCACATCTCACTGGGCACTGGCCTTTCCTCCTTCCTTTGCGTTTGGAAGAGTGCTTTACCTGCTGATCCTGTTTATCTGCAGAAACTCCATCAACCACAATTTAGACAAGACAGTGCAGTTTCTCTGATGAGCAGCACATCTAAGAGCACATCTCACTAA
>NW_015505795.1:1006916-1007949 GCF_001515645.1 Sinocyclocheilus grahami | reverse complement strand
AAAAAAACTCAGTAACGGTAGTGGATACTCCAAAACTTCTGAAGTCATTTTTTAACTTTGTGAAAGGAAAAGACTAAATTGAAGTTGTTATTCTGTCAAAAGTTGTAGTTCTCAAATGTATTATGCATACAAGTTTTCAGTGTGAATAATGACATGTATAACTTATATGCATTTATTGTACTTTTTTTGTCAAGAACAGATAGTATATCATCTTTTAAACATATTCAGGAACATGTTTCCATATTTATGGTAAAAGTAAATAAAACATCTGGAAGCCTGACAGTGTTGTCCTCTCAAATATGAATTTATTTTCCTGTTTAATGGGAAACGTACATACAGGAAGCTCACGAGGAAAGGTCGCGCCTCTCTGTCCCACTGAAAACATTTAAGGGCTGATGAGTGTTCGCAGGGCATCACCTCTGTTCATCTCAGTCGCTCCTCCAGGACGGTCTCACACGCTCGCTTCCAATCAATAATGCAGAGCTCTGTCCATTATGAGACGTGCTGGAGAGAAAGATGCTTAATCACACGCATACATTACACACGTGTGACTCGCTTCACTGTATGAACGAACTGAGCTCCTGAAGGGCTTGTCGGCAAACAAAAATGACAATTATCATTAAAATATGCTCCTCCTCGTTTACTTCTTCAGGCACACTTGTACAGCCGAGACAATGTCATCGAAGATCACGTCTCTGTTTTCCTTCGTGATCTGTGGGAGGACAGACAGACAGACAGACAGCATAACTTAACTGCAATTTGACACTTTCTAAAAAAAATAATAAAAAAAAGTGGAAAAAATTAGCAATAGTGAAATAAGGGCTGATTTGTTCGTTAAACATCCATTTCAGAGAGCTCTCAGCTTTGACCAATTAGTTTCCATGATTTTTGATACTGAATAAGACTTTTAAACACCATTTTATATAGCTTGAAAAAAGTGACTTAACAAATATTTGTTTAAGAAAAGATGGATAAATAAATAAACATTTAAACTCCCAAATATTTCCAGGTTTGACTGTAGAAACTATATTGG
>NW_015505795.1:1006426-1006906 GCF_001515645.1 Sinocyclocheilus grahami | reverse complement strand
TTTAAAAATGATTGAAATGGGATCAGACATTTCAAACACAGTTGTTGTGGTTGGGTTAACAGCATTGCACTGACCATCTGCGATCATGACGAACGACTCGTTTTAAACAATATTGCATGCATTAACGGCAATTCTTTTTTTTGTTTAAAGAATGTTCATTAAAAACTGAAAATTACATAATTTACTCACCATTTTGTTCTAAACATATCTAATTTTAAGACAGCTGCTGGTAGCCATCGACTTTAATAGTATGGGGAAAAAATCCTGTAGAAGTCAATGGGTACCGGCAACTATTTGGTCACCAACATTTCTCAAAATATCTTCTTTTGTGGTTAAAAGAAGAAACTAATACAGGTTTGGAACAACTTGAGGGTGAGTAAATGACAGAATTTAAATTTTTAGGCGAACTGCCCCTTTAAACAGACAGAATTGCTGGTTAAAAGAAATGATTGTTGGCAAAAAAACAAACAAACAAAAAAA
>NW_015505795.1:1004217-1004920 GCF_001515645.1 Sinocyclocheilus grahami | reverse complement strand
CGATCTGCAGTATCTCTCTGCCGCATGTGTGAGAGTTGCATGCAAATGAAAGGCGAGAAGGAAGTTTGCTTGGAAAACTTGAGTGATGTAAAACAAGTTTTTACCATAAATATCTTGACGTCCTGTCGGCTGCGCACTTCCTCCACCAGCGCGAGAGGTTTTCCTTTAGGAACAGGGATGGTGCCCAGGATGGAGCAGCTGGAGGCGTCCAGCGTCTGTCTCACCGCACGGATAAACGCTTGGCTGAACAACTCCATCTTTCCGATCTCATCGATGACAAACAGCCTCTTGCTTCCCTCCCGCATCTGTTCCATAATCAAACTCAAAACTCAGCAAGAAACATCATATGGAACACGTCTTCAAGGAAATGTTTATTTAATAACCCTCATGTTGTTCCAAAGCCCTTTGATTTTCTTTTTTTCACTGAACATCGACCGTGACCTGTGGCTGCTAAGCTCTAAAAATGACCAAAGACATTTAATGTGATCATAAAAGTAATTCTCTGATAATCTTCACAGCTCTCAAATCTCATTCACACATCTGCATATTCAAGTTTGGTGCCTTAATATGCATCAGACTTGAACTGGTGTTTGGCATCACTGACATGCCAGAACTATTGCTTTAGTCATTAGTTTCTTGGTGTTGATAACTTCTCCAGTATTGCATTAAGTGCATCAGGGTTACTTATCATAGTTAACTAAAA
>NW_015505795.1:1003816-1004207 GCF_001515645.1 Sinocyclocheilus grahami | reverse complement strand
AAAAAAAAAAAGGCAATTTATATATTCCTCAATATTTCCAGGTTTGATTGTATGAACTGTGTAATTATAACTAAACCTGAAACAATTCAATGTATTCATTTCAAAAGTATGAATATTGTTAAGATACAGCTAGCTGTGGAACAAGCAATGTTCAATTAGTTAATTCAAAATTATGAAATTCTGACCGGTTTTAATTATGTTGGACTGACAAATATGCACCACATTAAGTTTATTAGTTTGTTAAAACCGTGTAATCCAAATGCATGGAAATTTTACAAGCAATTCAAATACATAAATCTTAAATTTAGGCCTTCATTTTTTGTTTGAGTGTATCATAGGGTCCTATAAACCTATAAAAAAAGGACAAGAAAAACATTTCTGTAGCATCTAT
>NW_015505795.1:1001235-1002242 GCF_001515645.1 Sinocyclocheilus grahami | reverse complement strand
CAGTTTCCGCGCACAGCGCATCCTACGCTGACCAGGAAAACGATGACGGGATCAGGAACGCATGACTCTGGGTCACAGAGAGATGAAATCTGTGTCTGCATATGATAGCATAGTGGTGAAGATATGAAAGTTCAAAACCTGAAAAAGACTGACTCATAAACTGAAGAGAGTTGCGAAACTTTCCTATCGTGCAACATTTCCAGTGAATAATAACATAAATCTCCTGCTTTTTGGAGCTTGAAACGTTTTGTATGGTTTTTGAGGCTTTGAAGATTCTGCTAAACATCGTCCTTTGTGTTTTTCAAAGTCAGGCCAGAGACTTTCCCTGTACTTTTCAAAGAGTTTTTCCATTTTTGAGTGAAAACTGTTACAAAGCAGTGTTATTTTAGTACCACTGATATTTAATTTATTAAGTTAAATTTTTGATTAATATTTAATTAATTTTAATTTATATTATTTAATTAATATTGTGAATTTTGAATATTTTTATTTCTGTTTTAATTTGAAAGATTTAGTAATTTTGTGTTTTTGTCATTTTTAGTATGTTTCGTTTTTATTCAATATGGATATATGTTTTTTATTAATTTTTATTTCAGTTTTAGTAATTGTATTAAATCAAGTTAAACTACATTAACATACATGTAAAAATAGTTTGGTTCAAACCAAAAAAGTTTTTTATATTATATTTTATTCCAGTTAATGTTCATTTTATTTCAAGTAACAAAAATGTTTAAGGTTTTAGTTTTAATTTTGATGTACTAACATAAAGTTAACTATAATAACCCTGTTTTAAAGTAAATCCTACACCAATTTTGTTTCAGTGTATATCGTACATCAGTTAAGATTCGTTTCAATAAATGATGCACCCAACAGCATGCATTTTTGTTGTTTACATCATCCATCCATTTAGTTCAACTTCTTGTACTAACATGACACTAAAATTAAAATGCATAAACCAGGGTTGCCCAAACTCGATCCTGGAGGGCCGGTGTCCTGCAGAGTTTAGC
>NW_015505795.1:998713-999928 GCF_001515645.1 Sinocyclocheilus grahami | reverse complement strand
ATCGAATCGGTTCCAGCGTAAATGACTCACTCAATCGAATCGGTTTGTCTGTTCCTCAGCTTTTCGCGTCTTCAGTCATGTTTACACGACAATGTCAGCACTATAACTGGCTTAGCTCGCTAGTTTTATGACATTAACTAAAACAGTATGACGCTTACAAATAAAATATCCACATTTCCATTCAAAGATAACAACACGAACATATTCAGGTGAATATAGTGAAACACTCCACTAATATGTCAGATGGAAACATTGTGCATTATGATCGAGTTTGTAGCTTTTTGTAATAATTTGAGCAAAACAGTTCAATAGGAAATCAGCTGAAAGCATCCACTCATCTCACACCATAGAAGTGAATATTCAATTTATCAGTACAAATATTTGAGAAATTATTCTATTAGTCTATAAAGTGATAGTCAATGTGAAAAGAGCAAATGGGAGAAGCAGATTTAAAGTTAAAGAGGGTAAACTTCATCATTCAGTTGAACTGTGCTCCTATGTCTCAAACACTTTGGCTACTTTATGTTCTTATATAGTCAACAGTGGCTACATACACATATATGTAATTGTTTGATTAGAACTATTGCTAGGGATAATTTAGTAGTCGCTGAAAATTGGTAAGCGTCCCTACTCAATTCTACGCCCTTTGTTTACTCGCGTTTCTACACATTTCTATGGGAATCGCTACTGAATGTGATGTGGAGGTGAAGGCAGAACAGAACGCGCGACTATTGCGTTTACTTCGTTTCATTTTACCGGGAACGCCGGTCAGGAACACGTGCTTCATCATTTACAGATGATTCCTGCTGCTTTAGTTCAGGTCTGGATCCCACACATGTACACTGCTGCTACATTCTTCTTCTTCTTCGTCTTCTTTTAGTTTTCGGCGAGTTACACACTGCTACATAACTTCCGGCAGCATGACGCAAGCGCAGAGGAAGTAACGCGCCACAGGATTCAAAAGTTTAAACCAGAGACTGTCCTGCATCTTTTTTGGCATTGTGCTCATACAAGAAAACTTTGTTACAGTTCATTGTAAACTTCATACGTAATGACTTTGAACTTTTCTTTAAGGATGTTTTTTTTGTGTGTGCAGCAATATGGAAATGTTTACTTTCTCTGCAACTTGCAAAATATTTTATATTAAATTTGTATCTACCTCCTGTAACAAAAACTTTGAATGTATGCTCACTTTTTGGTGTTTTTGTATCATTT
>NW_015505795.1:958114-998055 GCF_001515645.1 Sinocyclocheilus grahami | reverse complement strand
ATTGTTTGGTCATCCTTGAACCCCTGGCTCTTTTCCTTGGCATATATTCTGTCACACTTGTATTTCTGAATAAATGTTTAATAATAAAAAAAAAGGATTCAAAAGTTTATAAATGAGGAAAAATGGGTCTTGTGCAACTTAATGTAGTTAATTGCGTAAGGCTATGTATTCATTTCTCACAAGGAATATGCACTAATCTGCTGTTTTTGTTTTAAATGAGTGCACGATTTATTTTACTCTCAAATTATTTATTCTCAAAGAAGTGTAGGCTAAGGAGAAATAGTCAATCATATGTTGTCAAATAATTATATTTACAGGACTTACAATTGTATTACTTTAGGGTCGTGCCTGATTACCAGCAGCTTTTTAGTAAAAAAAAAAAATGCATTAACATTACAGTTTAACTTGAATTTAAGAAATAGTTTAATATCAAAGAAATATTGTGGAGGAGGTGTGCCAATAAGTCAAATATAACACATTCAAAAATAAAAATATAAGTTTCTAACTTGAACTAACAATAAACAGTTGTACTTTTATTAAATAAAGTCAACAAAGATTAATAAAAACTAACAAATGCATTGCTTTATATGTATTATATATGTGTGTGTATAATGTATATATTTATCAAATTTGTATTATTCAACATTACTGTTATTTAAAAAAAAAAGTTTTTTTGTCAGAAAAGATGCATATTAATTCATTATAATCCACATTCCCATTTGATCCCTTCTAAATGATTTAACACCGGATAAATTAATAATTTATCAGTGGATTTAAGGCTGTGATTTGGATACAACAGTTTGTTTATTGCGGTAACAAGCATTTTTTTTATTTGCTGTTTCACAAATTCTGAAATAGATTAATGATAAAATCTCGTAAATACATGCCAACATATCAAAAGCTGCATTTGTTAAAACAGAATGAATACACGGATAACTGCTTGCTAATTAATGCCGTTCTATGCAACAGTTTAGTATATAAAAACATATTCATATTGACTAATAAATCAGATGTTAGATGGTTTCTGGTGTAAACTCATTTTCACTGTTATTAAATGAACATCGTCTAATCACAGTGTATAGCCTGGAAGTTTGCTGATCACCAGTTCTGAGATGTGATGGTAATTCTTGTCCAGTCCCTGAGAGCCCGGTTCATCCCGTTCCTCTTCAAGCTCTGAAGATGAGATGGACTTTAGCACCGGGTTATTAGCGGCTAAATCGGAGTCCTCTGACACCCGGCTAAATGTCATGCCCTTATCACCAGGGTCACTGTCAAAGCTCTCCGATTTTCCAAATGTCCTGCGCACAGATGGAGCCTTTTGTCCAGCGCTCTGCGATCCAGGCCTGTGACCTCCAGACTCAAACTCATCCTCATCTGAAGACAGACTCAGAGCGGAGGTCTGAAGACGTGGTCGGATGACGTGCGTGTTTTTAAAAGCACGTTGTGGAGAGTTCTCCGCTTTGACAGGAACAGGTAGACCTTTGCTTGGATGAGAGGAACTTGAAGTGCTCGAACCGCTGTTTCTTTTACGTCTGCTTGGTTCTGGACTGCTGAACGGGTCGGGTGAGTATCCCTCGGTTGTGTTTAGGCTCGTGAAGTCGTCCTGATACTCTTCTTGTCCGTAGGAGCCGTTACTCAAGCCATTACTACTCGCTCTACTATCTCCTCTCTGGAAGCTAAGCTTTGAATCATGAATAGATGAAGCTGAATGCTGGTCTGAATCCTGACTTGGAGCTTTTTTGTCGTTCTCAGTCAAATGGCCACATTCCTCATTTGGTGCGTTTGTGATATGCTTTCCAATACTTGGTCTTGTTTGCGATTTTGATGGAGTTTGAATTGGTGTTGGGCGCATATCAAAACTGCTAATTAGTGTTTCAACAGTTTCGTCTAAACGAACACCTCTGCTAACTGCCTTGCGAACACGTTTAAGGTTAGATGATGATGGCTGGTCCCGTTTTGCATTCTGGTATTCGATGCATTCGTGTCGTTTGGTACCTTGTTTGACCAGTTTGAGTCTGAGACGAAACGTGTTTGTCAAGCCGTATTTAAGCGTCTTCTTAGGTTGCAACTTTGCTTTGTTTCTCTTCGCACCAGTTGCACTCTTTAATGCTTTCATCTTGCATTGATCAAGTCTCTGTTTAGGGTTCTGATTCTCAGCTTTGGGTTTAGCGTCTGACGGTTCCTGTGCTGATGTGTACAAGCACGCAAGGTTAGGATGAACCGATAAGGGCTGCTGCTGCGCCGTCTGGACGTTCAGCTGTGAGAGTTCAACTAGTAAAGCGTTCAGAAGTGGTAACTGTCTGATAACATCCCCAAATGGAGCTGAGTCCGTCTCTTTATGCTGCGTCCTTGGAGTTGAAGTTAACTTAATTGATCTGTCCGCCTTTATCTCAGCAAAATCACGCATGTCAGACGATTCCACTTCATTATTTTCATCTTCTGGATCCTCAATATTAAGGCTCTCCATTGCTGCAAGTAACCCCGTAAAGCCTGAAATAGGAAATAATAGTTATTTTTTGGAATGAAACAGTTTGCGTATGTGTTTTTGTTGAGTATCATATTCGATACATCAGGCTTTATGGCTCATATAGTATGATATGGTGAAAATATGGAGGTTTAATTGAGCAAAAATATGAAATTTGATGCAGATGCTGATATATTTATATAGCCAAAAAGATGAAGTTCTGTTGCTTGTAATGTAAATCGATGAGATCTTTATACCAGTGTAACAGACTACTTTACATAAAATGATATAAATATCAGTCGTCACTCTATATCTCCAATATTGTCTTAGTAAGATGATATTTACATGATCAAAATATATAATGCAATACAATGAGGATTGAGGGATGAACTAATTAATGTTCCTCAAAAGCCCGATGATCATATTTGATACTCACATGATTTTTTCCAAAAAAAATAATGTCTGGATAATCAAGTAAACCTAAGTTGCTTTAGTCCAGTAAATGCTCATCTTGAAATATTACTAACAATGTGCAAGTTATTCTGTAAAAAATCAGTAAAGATTTGAAATCTGGAGCACGAGCTGAAGGCCTTTTACTTGCTAAAAAAGTTTCAACTATCAATCAAATGACAAGGCATGTAGTAGATTGTGTGCAAAAGGTTTTTGATCATTATTACTTTTCCTCTCCTGTCGGTTCTTCACGCTGGAGCTGTAAACCAGAGGCGGAGGGCAGAATGTGGTGTATTCCTGTGCATCCTCAGACCATGAGATCCTCTGTTTTTTCTCTGTCATTTCAGTTTGAGTAAAAGCTGGAACCCCTGGCTGCTTTGCTTCTGATATCACAATATCAGCAGATTGTCCATCCAGGCTTATTTGTTGCAAAAGGACATTCACAGAATGCATCTCATCTCTTTCAGGACTTCTTGCATGCACCGAGGGGTCTTGTCCTCCTTTTCCACGGCTCACACCGACTTCATAGACTCTGTTTTCTGGCATGTGAGGAATTAAATGAGCTCCCAGACTTACAATCTTGTAAGCCAGAGAAATAACACCTATGCTGTTGCCCATTAGATTGCATATTGGGGTGGTCAGTCTCTCTGCATAAGCGGATGGGTTGCCAATACCGTGCTTTTCAACATCCAGCTTGATTTTCTCCGTCACTTTAGCGAGCGAAATCAACGAGCTTCCTATAAGTTTAGCAATCTCATCTTTTACATCCAACACCATTGCGTAGAGAGGGGTGTTCGTGAGATGAGCGTGTAACGCGTGCAAATTGATTTTAAAAAGACACGATTTGCCTTTATGGAAGAAATACTCGCGATGTTCTCCATCATCGGGTTGAGATATAGCCTCGGGTGATAGGCACAGATCAGCGTATCCTGATTTAGATGGACGATGCTCTTGTTTTGATTGGTATATCAGCAGTGTGGGGAAATCTAAGAAGCGAACAGCCACCGCAGGATCCAAAACATTGCCACGTGAACCGTCAAAGCGCACGAAATCGATCAGCAGTTCCAGTGAGAAGAGAGTTTCTTGCGTTGATGACATGTTCTTAGGCGTGAGAGTCAAACACAACGCTTTCATATAGAACTAATCATTATAAAGGAGAGGTTGTTTATATGTTAAACGCAACGGAGATGAACCTGAACTCGGAAGCGGTGTGTGTGTGTGAGAGAGCGTCGCATCGCCTAGCAACGGCATCGTCTCAGGATTCATACGTCACGGACGCCGAGGGTTACTGGGAAATGTAGTTTATTAGTTGGAGCATACATTTGATAAAAACACTGTTAAATATTTCAGAACAGCTTATCTAAAATGTCCTATTCTCCCCAAGGTAAAAGAAATGCAATTTAAAATATTAAATGAGATATATCCCTCCAATAAATTTCTACATTCAAAATGTAATTTTGAAAATGAGCCCTGTTATTTATGCAAATATTTAGTTGAAGATACAGAACATGTATTTTTTACATGTAGTTTGTCGCAGATTTTTTGGAAAGCATCGCAGGACTGGACGGTAGAGAAGGGTGTGATTGCTGATGGTTTCACTCTAACCGTACAAGATGTAATATATGGAATAACCAAAGTGTGCTCTGCTTTGTACGATTTGATTAATAATATTATATTATTAGCAAAATATTTTATACATAAATGTAGATATTTTAAATCTCCTCCTTTGCTTATTGTATTTAAAATTGATCTAAAATACTTCTCAGATGCCCTTAGTAAAATGAAAAATCCAAAAGCAGTAAAACTACTTGATTTGTTTGTGTTATATAATTTGTTGTAATTATGTATTTTTAATTTAATTTATTTTTATTTTATATTTTATGTTTCTTGGAATGTTTTGTTATGATTCTATTGTGTTGAGCCTTCCATACCAGAATCTTTTTTGTATACTAATTAATGCCAGTTTGTTGTATTCAGATTTTGTACTTAATAAAAAAAAAAGGAAAAAAAAGTAGTTTATTAGTTCATCATTTTCATAAAATATTTTAAACAATATTGTAGTCAATAAGTGTTTTGTTTAGAAGTACAATGTTAATAAAGCGTATATATTATTACTAAGCATAATACTGATAGATAAGTGGAACTGTCTTTATTTTATTTTTATTATGCTCTGATACATTTTGAATATTATTTTGAATTATTATAATAATTAAATATTATTTTTATTAGTTTGAATAATTTTACATTGCATTTAGTCATTTAGCAGATGCTTTTATCCAAAGCGACTTAATGTTGTTCTGTGGTTGTTAAATAATAATAATAATAATAATAATTATTATTATTATAATGATAAAAAGAAAAGGAAGAATTATTGATCCCTCTTTGGAAATTCCAATTGACAAAGCAGCACAATAGAAAAGCAAATAACATAACATCCAAGCAGAATATATATTTTCATAAATACCTAAATATCATTATTTCTTTTCTTAATTATTATTATTATTAATAAGTATTGCGTAGGTACACATGAACCAGTGGCCAGTGTAATGTTGACAGTTGACAGTTTTTTTAAACAACATTACATTTTCTAATTATATATATATATATATATATATATATATATATATATACACACACACATACATGCATATATATATATATATATGTGTGTGTGTGTATATATTAGAAAATATAATAATAAAAAAAACTGTCAATAAGTTAACTTCACCAAATAGTTTAAACATGTAATTCAAGCACACTCAATGTGGTTCATTTCAAAATCCTAATTTGTATTTAAGACAAAAAAGTCATTTTTTGATGTCCTGTAAAAAAGCTTTTCTTCAGTCTTCCAGTTGGGGCCACTATTACTCCAGCTTCAGATCATAGTTGTTTTTCAGCTGATATCCAAGAATATTTCAACCTTAAATACCCGAAGACCAAACAATCTCAACCTAAATGACCTGATGTGACAACTATGAAGTTTTCAGAAATACCTTTGGTGAAAAGTCTATTTATCACTGCATATATAGTGTATATTCCTGCCCTCCCTGTGAACAAGTGCGTGGGTGGAGTTTGGCAACAGCTCAACCAATCACCTGCCGCGGTGGGCGGAGCCACAGACCGGCTTCATGTGATGCGACCAAACGCCAGTATTTGGCTTGAGTGAGTGGAGGGTGAAGACACCAGCTGCTCTGAGAGCATCAGTGTTTCTGTGTGGAATAGGATCATTCACTGGCTCTGCATTTTAAAGGAATGAGACTGACGTTATGGGAGTTTCTTTTACTCTGAATGCTGAAGGTAAGGCTCACTTTTTTGAAAAGTAGCCCACTACCAGGCAAGACAGTCTGTGGTTGTTACTTATTGTGTTGCGATTTTTGTAGCAATAGCTGCGGTGAGTTTCTTTTAGTTTAGTAAAGATGTGTCAGGTTTAGTAATGTAAACCCTTGGATTGTGACCTAATGAGCTGCCTACCTAGGCGTCACAGTCGCGTGCAGCAGCTTTGGGCGCGTTACTTGTTATCAACGCAAATGATGCCTAAATATGATGCGTGCTTGACAGCTCACTGAGTATTGAGAAAGTCCTTCTGTTTTGGAGGTTTGTGAAAAATCAGTTCTCACTGTTGTGTGTGTGTGTGTGTGTGTGTGTGTGTGTGTGTGTCCATGAAACAATACTGAGAACTCACAGACTCATGACACATGCATTTTGTCATTTTGCATCTTTATTGTATTTATTATGGGATTTTCCTGTATCTCTGGAGTTATCAGGTTCAAATGTAGCCCAGGGACTGTGCTTTAAATAACACAAAGGCAGTCAAGATAAAGTTGATATTAAACACAGGCTGTCAGATATCCACTAGAGGGCTCTTGCATGTTCTTTTGGATCAGCAGTCCAGTGCTATTGTCACATTTTCTATTATAGTGATTATCCATAGCACATGTTTCCAATCCATTAGTCTTTGCAAGGCAGAATTAAGAGTTTGGTCATCTGAAACTATACCACAATAACATGCCGTTTATATGGTAGACATATTGAAATGTGAGTGTTTTAATTATTATGTTTACTGTTTAGTTGCGGTTGTGATGCTTGAGTGACAAATATCTTGCTATGTAATGATACTTTATTTACAACGATATTTAAGTATATATTTTTAAGTATAATCTGTACTGTAGGCTTTGGTCGATCACATTTTTTGTCCTTTTCTTTTGTGGAAACCACAGATAACACTAACAACACTAACATGTTTGTTTTTGTTTTTCATCATATTCACCTTGTAAATTCCATGGCATATGAATGTGACATTCAGTAGCATAGTGTATATTAAAATACCATATCTGATGCCATTGTACTTTTTTGCAAGGGAATGAACAGCCTGTGCTGCTTTAAAGTTAATAATGAGTGATCACTCTTAATTCTGCTCTAAACAAAGAAATCATAAGTGCTTTAATATCTTTGTTAACAGTTTAGAATTTAGTGCAAGCATCTTTATGCTGTGTGTGTCACTCGGAGGACTTCAGTATGAGTGTTTTCTCTGTCTTCTGAACGGCCAGCGTGTATCAGATTGTGGTCAGGTAATTGCACGTTTGATTAGACAAGTTACACAGCCAAGTCCTTGTGTCAAGGTTAATAAAGCCATTTTCTTTATAGCCATATCAGTAATACGTGAGGGACACGGACAGGAGAAAATCCTTCTGATGTTCAGTTCTTTCATGCTGCCGAACGAAATTGCATCCCAGTCTCTAAGGATGAAACCACCTGGAAAGCCTTTATACTTTGTAGACTCAGAAGTGCATTGTTCTTCAAGGTGAAGTGTGCTACTAAAATAGTTTCTCCTAGTCTAGTTTAGGCCTAATGCATAGAGACAACCATATGTGAACTATCAGTGTTTATTTTCCCCAAAAGTGATTTGGTTGTAGATGGTGGGAAAAATGCATTGTTAAAGTTGTGATGAAACGGAAGTAGCGACAAAAAAGATATTTTGTTCTGTACTGCATCCGAGTGAAATGGAATTTTGAAAAAAAAAATGTAGGGCTGGGTTCAATCTATCGGTTGTTGATTGGATTTTAAGAAATGAGCATTGCATTTAAAAATAGTTAAATATATGCTTATGCACAAGAGAGATGTTCACACTAAGATCAACATGCATTTAGAAAATAGATTGGATGCATTTTGATTTAATGCCGACATTAAATGCAAATAACACACAGCAGCTAACCGTCTAGTCATGCATGCATAAATTGACTTATTGAATCCCAGATCTGTTGTTGTTGACCTCAAAGGCCGTTCATCCAATCAAACTCTACAGCGCTAATTGATCTGTCATTTGGTAGAAGTTAAACAAACTACAAAGATGCCACTGCCGCATTGTGGTGAAGTGAGGTGAGAATATTGACAAGGTGAAAGACTATGGTATTAGTTAGTGTGCATTTTAAATAGTCTCTTAATAGACTCTTGTTGTAGGCAACAATTGACAACGTTGACACTCATTGAACTGAACTGAATCAACAATGAATCTCAATTCTGAATCTAAACAATGACACTGTTAGGGCCCTATGATTTCTGCAATGCAGAAAACGCGGACGGTATTACAGAATCCAGTCATAAGAATGGAATTGACTGTATATAACGCGGAATGTCACGGAATTTGTCAAAGTTTGGATGAAGTAATTAAAAGTAGGTCATTTCACTTTAATCAAATCGTGATATGGACTAGTAAATATTAAGCAGACGTGTGGTTTCATTTACTACACATACTGAAGCGCGCGTGACGCTTGCAGTGGTTTCAGTGTTGTAATAAATTGATGTTAAATAAGTTTCATGATTTGAATTAGTTAGACATGCTTTTTGATTAATGAAATTTAATTTACGCCTACCCATAGAAAGGAGTCCAGAAAAATTAAAACGGAAAAAAATGAATTTGGGAAAAAATAAAATGGATTTCATAGGGCACTACACTGTTGTCGTCTGTAGAGATGCTTTGTAGCTGAAATTTGAAAGCGCTTTAAAATTGATGCAACATGATTGATGCAACATTAACATTGTTACTGTTTATTAAAACAGTCATCTGTATTGTGTAAAATGCTGTATATAAAGGTGCCTTGGCTTGACTAGATTAAGAAAGTTGTACATTTTCATTGTTATTGGCATGTTTAAGTTTCCTCGTTGTTTCCTTACTTTCCTCTGGGAGAAACGAGAAGTTTGTCTTCCCATCGCTGGGTTTAGATGGCACAGTGACTGCAGACGGATGTTTATCTTGCGTTGCACTTCTGAATGCATTCATAACATAATGACAGGAAATTAAAGCTCATTTTGGAGTCCTCTCTTGAAAATAACATCTGTCAGGACAGGTGGACAGCTGCTCGCTACCCTCACATCGAGCAGGAACTCTTTGTTTAATGTGCACCAAGTTAGTTGGCGTTTTGATGGGTTATTTGCATTGTTTTAGTGTGTCGGATATGGAAACGTGTTTCAGTGTACTGTAATACCAATCTGATTGAATAGGACAGGGTTGTGAGACAACAAACATATGAATCTTAGCTGTGCATCTAATCCGTCGGATAGGAAAATAATATCTTGAGACGTGGCAATCAGGCCCAAAGTATGCCAAGACAACGGTTTATCGCTGTTATCGACCTCATTGTGTGATATTACAAGGATATTTCATGTTTAACCAGAAGAGATGAGATGGACTCCAAATTAAATGGATTAGTAGAGGCCATCTGCTCTTCATGTTTACTGGCAACTCATTTAACATCTAATGGAGCCCATCAAAAATGGCCTTTCCTAAGGCAATAGTCGCTATTATTAATGCTTATAGTGATTTATAGAAACCATTGATGTGGAGTATGAAACTTCATCAAATACGTTTATACGCCAAACATGAATGATTCCTCAAAATCTTAAAATAGGCAGTCCACAAACTCAAATCATATCTACAGACCAGAATATCACAGAAACTTTTGGTTTGTGTGCATTGGAGAAGATTTTTATTAGTGGTCGACCGATATATCGGCCGATATTTGGCATTTTAAAAATATCGCATCGGCCGATAACTTTTCCTGTTTGGCCGATGCTTTCGAGGCTTTTATTTTGACGGCGCTGAGAGCGGGAGAAGATTTTTATTAGTGGTCGACCGATATATCGGCCGATATTTGGCATTTTAAAAATATCGCATCGGCTGATAACTTTTCCTGTTTGGCCGATGCTTTCGAGGCTTTTATTTTGACGGCGCTGAGAGCAGCAGCTCCTGAGCACACAGTGCTCACGTTCTCCCTCTTGTTCACTGTCGTCGTTAACAGTTCTGTCTAATACGGTCAGAAATCTGTCTAATAATCAGATAAAACGGTTAAACAAACAAGTGTGCTCTATGTAAAATTAGTGTTACCTTAGCTTTATTTGAAAAAATATAATTGCCAATGCACACAAACTTCCCAGAATACTGATTGCCCTGTTGGTTACAGTGTTTACTTCCTTTTTTTTATTATATTTTTTATTAAATATTTATTTATGAAAAATACTTTGTCATCTAAAGTATACGTATGTTTATTTAACACATTTATTTTTTAATCCATTTTCAAATTATTTTTTAATTTCTTAAATATTAATTAAAATAAATAAAATTATATCGGCTTTATATCAGCCATCGGCCAACCTGCTTGCCAAGATATCGGCATCGGCTGTCAAAAAACCAATATCGGTCGACCTCTAATTATTATTATTATAATTATTTACATTATTTTTTTGATTGCATATCATGGATCTTTTAGCCATGCAAATTTGTGCTTGGTTTGTAATCAGTCACCCGTTTGGTTCATTCTCTCTTGTACTTGTTAATGACCAACACTTGTGACTGGCATCATCATGGCAGATCTCTGCCAGCTGCTGGTTGATACCACAACAGGCCTGTTTGTTTATTCGAACCGCATTTGTGTAACTGTTGTCATTTGGCGGAGATGCGAGTATCACAACAATAAATATTTTTTGTTGGTTTTGGATTGTGGAAAATGTAATCTTTTTTACAGAAGTGTTTTATCAGCTCTCAAACATGCTGTTGGGTTATTCTGTGTCAAATCAACCAAATTTCAGAAACTTCCCAGACTAAAATTTTTGCATTTGTTAACAAGAAAGACTAAAATAAATAGTGAAGAAAGCCAAAATATTAAATCTCATGGATGTATGTTTACTAAGTAATTCACTATTGTGTAGAGGGTGGTCAAAATAAAAATGTTCACCTGAGATTTGGAGCCAAAATACAGGAGGGTAAAATGGCTTTAGAAAGATGGCAGCATCATTATATTATTATTTTACACAGTGATTGCTTGGTCTATTAGTGAAATCTGTTGACTTGGCAAGCTTTGTTGTTGTATATTACAGTTCAAACACAGGAAAAAGCACTTTTCAAATTTTTTCCCAAAGGTTTGCATGGTTGTAACTCAAGAAGTATTAAAGATATCTGAATATCCTTTAAGATTCTGGTTCTTAACAAACTTTTCTTTTGGTATGTTTATTTTTAAGGTCACATATGGTCCAATTCCAGAGATGTGGGAATCTCAATGTGGCTCCATGAGCAAATTGTTGAATTTTACCCATTGTAAGTGGTCAAAAACCAAATGCAGGTCACTTTGCATACAGATGGCACTTATTGTGTAGTAACTAAAGATGAATGTCTGAAGAACAAATAATGTTGAAGCTAGAAATGTATCTTGTTTTCCTATATCAAATTTATTTTAGACGTCCTATTGGTTACTAGTAGTCCACCGCTGCCTTCACATTAGAAATTGAATAAGGTTAAACAGTTTGAATGTCACTGTTGTGCTTACAAGTTACTCTTGTTGTGCGTCTTTATCTCATTTAGATGTGTTTGGCTCATGATTTGAATGATAGGACGCTGTGGATACATTTATTTTATTTGCAAGGCAGGTTGTGTAACACCCTCTTTAACCTCTGGCTGTATCCTGTGTCCTGATCTTTGGCTTGAACACTTGACATTGTTCTTCGCTATAAGGACATGAATATACATATGAAATCTGAGCAGGTATATATCCATCATTCACTCGTCAGTGTGCACGCGTGTACACCCCGACACCATCTCCTCTTGCAGCTGGGTGAAGGAGACGCCCTGATTGAGTTTCTTCTAGATGTTCTTGTGTTGCACGCTGTCGTGCGTTTCTGCGCAGGTATCAGCGGAGATGATTTACTGGTGCTGCTAATTTTGGCATTGTCATTGACGTCGCTTTACCCTTTTGTCTGTTATTGTGTATGGATTCAGTCCCACAGTGCATCTCTGAGTGTGGTTACAAATGATTAAGATTAAGAAATGAATGCTGTTATTCATCAAGGATGCATTATATTGATCAACAATGGCAGTAAAGACATTTATAATGTTACAAAAGATTTTAAACTTCAAATGCTGTTCTTTTGAACTTTGTTCATCAAAGAATTCTGAGAAATAAAAAGTATCACGGTTTCCACAAACATATGAGCTGTTTTTAACTGATAACCAGAAATGTTTCTCGAGCAGCAGATCAGCATATTAGAATGATTTCTGAAGGATCATGTGACACTGAAGACTGGAGTAATGATGCTGAAAATTCAGCTTTGATCACAGAAATAAATACATTTTACGAAATATTACAATAGAAAGCAGTTATTTTAAATTGTAAAAATATTTGACAATTTTACTGTTTTTGCTGTATTTTTGATCAAATGAATAATAAATGCAGATTTTCTTTCTTTCTTCTAACTTAAACATGTTTTTAGAATGAAATCTACAGCAGAAAGTTAGTGGATCTGCATGCTGCAAATATATTTTTTTAAAGCATGACCAGAGGTGAATGTGTGAGCATGCATTTTCCAGCCGCGTATAATCACGTTACAGGCCCAATGTAAGCATGTTATATTTTGCAGATGAAATATAAGTTGGTTATCTCCTCGTTCTGTCACTCATCCCATTCTGTTTCTGGCATCATGGCTTTACTGCAACGTCTATATGAGAGTTTTTGGCAGTAAATGAAGCTGAAGTGGGTAATTTTTGCACTATAAGCACCCAGTTAAATTACACAAATAATGTGTTCCCCCCCCTTTCATTGTTTAACATACTGAACTCATTTCAGTGGTGTCATAAATTGACATGTCGTCAGGCCACTCAGACAAACAGAGTGAAGTTATGAAAGCGCCACATTGTTTCATTATCCAAGGAAGTATTTGAACATTGAACAAATTACATCACAAATCCATTTTGTTGTCAGAGATGTTGGCGTTTCTCAGCCACACGAGTGACGTCTTGCAGTATTCATGCATCAGGGACCGTAGTGGAAGAAACAGCTCAATTGACGTGTACTGTAGCCTACTGCTTTTTCAAACACTTCTTTGTAGGCTCAATGGGGTGTCATACAGCCTGTTTCCTTATTTTTTCCAGCATGTATATTTATGTGCCCACATGTGTCAGGGATGTGCATTTGTGGTCGATTTAACTGCTGTAATCCAATCACCAGCCATATGCCACATGTGATCTGGCGTTGGTTGATGAATGGATGGATGCTTTCTGAATGTGGAGGCCCATTATTAACACATTTCCTCCAGAGTGTGCTTTGTGTTAATGGATGCAGTTCTCTGGGATTGTTCTCTAGTCTCAAACTAGTCAAGAAGTTTAAGAAGAACATGTTGTTAATGGGTTTTGAGCACAACATGGATGTAGAATTCAACTGATGTGCATCTGACTGACTTTTAGAGAATGTAGGGTTGGTACTAAATGCTTCATATTAGTTTTGCTGTTTGTGTGTTTTGTTTTCAATGTGAAGCTGCTTGTGCACTGATGCCAGACTTATAAATGAGATCATCTGGTTTTTCTCTGGTGTTCATGTCAAAACATAAACCGACATGCATACTGAATGAACTGCAAGAGTGCTGGTAATCATATTTACATGCAAAGAGTAATTGGGCTAAAGGTCAAAACATTAAGTTTTTCTTAATCCGTTTACAAACTTTCCCTGATAAAAGTATATGAATTAAGGTGTTTACATGTCTTACAGTTGTTATTTTGTCTATTATTGTAATAGTGTTTTTGCTTTTTTTCAATGTGTAAGAGTATTGTTAGTGAGTAGATTCACTAGAATTTGTATTTTTGTTTTGTTTTTTAAAAAAAAATCTAATATTTATATTTTGTTTCATTATTATTTTCAGTAATTTTTTTTAGTTAACAATAACAATGCTGATCCAAACACATATTTATTTGTTATGGATAATCTATTTAGTTTCATATGCATCAAGTTGGAAAACAAAGAGAAAATAATTCCGATCTTTTGTATAGTATTAAAGGGGTCCTATTATGCCCTTTTATTAAACTTTTATTTGGTTTTTGGGGTGTACTAGAATAGGTTTTCATGTTCCAAAAATGCATTATTTTTTATTTAATTTTTAATTTTTTTTTTTACATTTGCATTATTGCAGCACCTCTCTTCCCAGTCTGTCTCGAATGCTCTGTTTAGTTCCTTTTTCGACGAAGCCAATCCTGAAATATGCTACTAAAGCAGCTCTTCTTCTTCGACTTGTCTAGTGCAGCTCAATCGTGGGCAGGAATTATTTAAATGAGGGACATTGTGACTTCACAATATTCGGAATAAGCGCTTTGTAGTAGTTGTTTGTTGTAGTTCTTGAAATATGATTCCTGTGAATGAGAATATCTCTTTTTAGAGTGAACTTTGAACTTTGTAACCTTGCAGACCTTTTTATTCTCAAATAGCAACATTACATGCTAGATAAAGTTGAAAAAGTGAAAAAGCACAATAGGACCCTTTTAAATTAATAGATTACCAATAAATGGATATTAACATAGGCTATATTTTTATTATAAACCCAATTTCTAGCTAAATATACCGGTATACCGGTAGTATCGTGATATAAATTCTTCAAAATACTTGCTGTATTTTTTTATCGTCAGTACTGTAGTACCATAAGTGATGCTGTATGTGGTGCAGGTACACTATTTAAATCATTAATTTTATAGTAAATGTGTAGTGTACTGTATAGAATTCACACCTTATGTGCTGTTGTTTGCCTGACGCTTCAGTTCATTTTGCAATGAGATATTGTTATTCACGCTGCAGTTTATCAGGAGAAATGATTTGAAAATATTTTCAGAATTAGATAATTTAGTCCTTCATTCAACAGATTCGTTCAAACAGTTTATTCAGAAACGAGGCAAGTGACTACTGTCTTTATGAATGGGTTACTGAATCATTGACTCAAAAACGTGGATTCATTCAGTAACAAAACACCGCTGTGTTGCTCTGAGACACAAAACAGTTCTGCTGTGGCTTTAATTGGAACCATTTTCATCAGCGAAATTGAGCAAAAACAGTCAATATTGTGTCTAAAATATAAGTCACTTAATTTTAACTTATTGAACTACACTGTAAAGAATTCCGTAAAACCAGCAGCTGTGGTTGCCGGAATTTTACCGTAAAAAATACAGTAGCAACATTTTAGGTTTTATGGTTTGAACTTAAATTTACAGTTAAATACCGTCATTTCATTAACTGATATAATGTTAATATACCAACCTATTGAAGTACTGACATTTTTTTGTTTTGTTTTGTGCCTTTGTAATACACTAACCACCAAATTTAGGAGGTGATGAGAAAGTCACACGATGAACCAAAGCCCATCACAAGCAGCTTTTAAATAATAACATGTATAGAAGGTGCACAGCGTCATTCACACAAACACCATCACGGTAACACACATGAAACTGAAATGAAGCAATAAACATTCATTTAACAACATTAGGTGTAACACACAACCCTAATATACAAAACTGATAAGAAAAAACTAAAAAGAAATATAGTTATTTCAACAAAAAAACATAAAATCTGAAATGTAACGCAGGGAATTCTGGGAATGTCAATTTACGGTTATTCACTATAACTTATAAGGTATTTTTCACTTCCAAAAATGGTATACTACCGTAAAATTAATGTCCAATACATGTAATGTCCAATACAGTTTTTCACCGTATATAGTAGGGGAATTTACCGTTAACCATTTAACAAGTCTTTTACCGTTAAATTCATGGTCAATTTTTACAGTGTACTATTGTATATAATCACATTGCAATCATGTTGAAACATTTTGGTCGTGCAATGTTGCGTGCCTAAATTATATATTATACATTTCTTGTTTTTATTACCGCAGTATGCATCTATAACTTTCTGTGTGTGCTGTTGCGCTCATTTGTTTTGATTTCTGCACGAGTCTCTCTCACACACTCACTCATCTGGCACGAGATCAATACATTATCAGTCGCCGTAAGTGTGACATCAAAACAGACCAGCTCGGAAACGGCAGACTGACGGCCGGTCGCCGGTCGATCGGTGCATCTCTACTAAGATGGATTTAGTTTACACTGATTCCATTTGACTGGTAACAATAGCCACTCATTCTCATTAATAAAGTATCCAGAGGGAAATATGGTATCTTTTCGTTTACATGTATGTATTAAGGACAATTTGGTTCATTCTGTAGATTTGAATGAATAATTAACACAATACTGCATGGTATCACAATACTATTTTGTATTGTGATACTTCAGGTGGTATAGTATTGCAAGACATTTTTATAGTATCGCGACAACCCTACTGCATTCTTAGAATTCTGTGGAGAACACTGAGACCAAAGCAAAAGTTGAGGTCTGAATGGAGAAGCGGTGCTGCAGAATTAGCATCAGCATGCAGATGGCACCATGTGGGTCAGGACTGCCGACCCGTCTGGTCAGGGGTCGAGATATATGGTGACAGAGTACTGTGAGATGTTATGACCCACTTATCATCTGAAGTATGAGCTGCACACGCGGTTCAATGAAATGTAGGCTAAGACCAACATACGGCTTACATGCATTTAATCCTGAACAATTTATCACAGAGTGCTGCTTGTGGAGGGGAAAAATGATTTCATCGCTTAGATGAGTCTGCAGCGTTTGACCCTTGTGCGGATAACAGTTCTTGTTCGTAAACAGTTTGAGTCAAAATCATCATGTCACACAAAACAGTCGAAATGATACCAGGTTGCTTTATAGGATTCATGAAAAATCCTATTTTTCCTTACGGAATTGAATTTGCATTGAAGTTTAATGTCCTTTCGAGTGGCTGAAAGCGTGGCTTAAAAATTCAAAAGGATCAACAAAACTATTTTTTTTATTATAGTTAGGGATGTTCATTTTAACCGTTTAACCGGTTAACCGACGGTAAGAATTTTGACCGATTAATACAAACAGTTAAACGGTTTAAAAAGTCATTTAATTATTTATTTTTTCAGTAATTTATCAAAATATTTAAAATGGTTTGCTGCATGGTTAAAATACGCTACGTGTATAAAAAATGTGTTTTTAGGGGAAAAAAAACCCTCGCGTATAAGTCGCATTTTATTATGTCATTCAGAAATAGGCCTAATGCGGACGCGAAATGTTTACAAGCATTATAATAAACACTGTAAACATAGCTAGGCTATTTTAGTTCCCCTCACTCCACAACAAATCCTTTCAAATTGACAGTATTTAGAAAAGAACAAGAATTAAAAATATAAGAAGCTATAGCAATATAAACGACAAGCCAAAACGAATTCATTTAGGCTAAAACGAAACTAAAACCAACATTGGGTCTCTCATTCCACACAAAATCAAATGTTTCTATTTGAATGGCAAATTATTATTTATTATGTACTTCACTCGCGTTCCAATATCCACGTAAAACAAAATGTTTTGCATAACATCACTGCGGTACAGTGATAACACTTAACCTTAACGGCTTAACAGATTTTACTACATTTTTTTTTTCCATATGTTTGACTGACTGTATTTTATTATGACAATGAACAGGCTGCATTGTCAAGGTAGCAATGCTTAACTGTGCGCGCATGCAGCGCCGGCACGATCACTTGCATTTTTTTCCTTCTAACAGTGGAAGAAACTATTCCTTTTAGTCCTAAAGATAATCGGAATTGTAAAAGGTTTGCCTTTATTTGTGTACATTCACTAGTAGTAGTAGTAGCAGCCTATTACGTAAATTCTACTGAACAACAGTAATATATTTCTGCCACAATGCCTTCAAGTTAAACCAAACTTTTATTTTGACGGGTTGCCGTGAATACCTTTACATTTCTGTGTGTATATGATATGAGGATAGTTTTACTCAAATGAAACGGTCAAATGCTGATGAAGTGACTCTCAGAGCAGTTCTGGAGATGTTGTTCATGTATTTATGTCCTCATTTAGTGAGACAACAGACGCTAATATCACCGGAAGCATCACGCGCGCTTCAGTACAAGTGGTAAACAAAACCGCACGTCTGCGCCATTCATTAACAGAGACACACAGAATTCATATTTAAATAGTCGTTTTGCGGCTTAATATTTACAAATACTAGTGTGAGTGGGCTCACTTGTGTGTGTGTGCGGGCGGAACTCCGCTGTGCGCGTTACAGAGAGCGCGACCATAACGTAGAGACCGAAATGACATGCCATCGTGTAAATAAGATAAATAACATAAGGCTATTTAGTTTGCATAATGAAAGAACAAGTTCTAGACCTGTTCTATCAGAAAGGTAACTTTAAATGACTTCTGTTGTGATCTATCACTATAGAGAAAATATAATTAAATAAAATTAACTTGACCTTCAAGGGGGGCGGGTATATTTTACTGTATACTGTAAAATGCTTTTTCAAAGGCAAAGATAAAACACTTTTTCAGTCTTTATACTTCAAAAGAGTCATGTTTAATTTAATGTGTTGTGAAATTTACTTGCACTTTGAGTGAAAATGGTTTCTAAGTAAATCCTACACCAAATTTACCATCTTACTTTATAATAATCTTTTTAGTCTTTGACATCCAGATTTAACTTATTTCCCAGTGGTTTGAGTCTGGTTGGTGAATGCCTGTTGACTCAAAGTAGAGATGGTGAAAGTGAATCAGTCATTAACCGCGCTGCTGCTGGACTCAGGGGCCACGAGGGTTAAACCCACTCGCTTTTCTCCAGTGGCTCCAGACAGTTGGGACACTGACCCTGACGCTCCGGACCTGGGATCTGAGATGAGAGGGATTTCGGGCATATACCTCTGGCCTATTGTGGGAGAGAGGAGAAGCATGCGGTCGCTTGTGGACTCTGTTCTATTCACTTTCTCTCGACTCAGCCTTTTTCCTGTTCCTATTCTCACAGTTGCTGTGCGAGAAGTGTAGTTTGCACAGTTGGTAAGGCTAACTTGCGAACAGAAACATACGCGGGTTGGTACCAAAAGAGAGCAGGGTTTCATGGGTAATATGTTCCTGTTCGTATGGCCTTAAGCGACTCAGTCATTCATTTTTGTTCTCTTGTTGTTTGTGAATTTAAGTTTGGCCTTGTCAGCTTTCCCTTCATGGTCTTTAAAATGGTCTTAATCAAATTTTAAAGAAATCTTTAAGCAGTCAAATTGTAAAATTTTTTCTTGTAAATAAACATCATGTAAGAAAAAAATTTGAGTTTTCATATTCGTATTCTAAGTGGTTTTCTGCATTTTGATCAGGTGTTCTGGATGGTTACTACTAGGTTACTTAGGCCCCATCCACACGGATCCGGCGTTTAGCTGTATACGCATACATTTTGTATCGTATAGGCGTTTTGTCCACACGGATCCGGCGTTTTGGGAGAGTGAAACCGATATTTTTTTGAACCCGGGTCCCAGAGTGGATAAATCTGAAAACTCCGCCCTTGCGTTTTCGAGTGGACAGCGAATCCGTATATTTTCTGAAACAATAATAAGGTTTGTGTTAGTTTGAGCCGCATGGGACTTGATGCTGGATGGATTGATGCTCTAACCTCCTTCATCTGACCCTCTTTTGGCAAACAATATTAGAAATCAGATTCTTTCTTCATGCAATACACGTGAGCTAGATAACAATATTACAGCACGTTTAATGCAATGATCATGTCAAAATGAGCTTTGAAAACTGCTGTCAGTATTATGAATCATTAAAGCTCAATTTAATTAAAATGTTAAACACAATATAAATTGTAACATTTAGCTTAACATAATAGTTGAATTCAGTTGTTGTAAACAAGATTTTTATGTTTCATGTTAATCAAAGATGGTTTATTGGTATTAATGAAACGTTATTGTTATATATAATTTTACCACTCCTGATTTACAAACTTGTATAATGGCCCTTTTATTGCACATACATGATAATAATGTTATATTGATATGATAATATTATGTTTTGTCTATGAACCATGTTAACACTATAGTTTTTGGACATGCACATATTGGAAGTATATATGAAAATCTTTCAATGTCAATGGATCTCTTGTAATCTGAAACAATCACTGTGCCATGGTATTCCTGTAAGACTTTTTTCCCAAGTGAAACAAAAGCTCAGTACATGCTTATACAGGAACAATAGACCTGTAAAATGAACATGCTGACATGACGTTCTGTGACTATTTTTAGGACTAAGCAATTTATTCTAAGAATGGCTTAATTACTTTTACATGCATCACAAAAGGACAAAATATATATTCCTGGGTAAAGAAACATAATTTGATGTTGATCATTTTTACCTGGAATAGTAAAACACAGTTAGGCTTTTTTTTGTTTTTTTTACTTTGCACATGGTTATGTAGGGATGTCATAGTAGACCATTGAGTCAGATGGTGTGTTTAGCTCATATTTTAGTATTAGAAGTTAACATCTAAAGCTAAACTAAAACTTTTGTTTGTCTATGTTTGGAAAAGCATACTACTCATACTATTTTTCAGTATGTAGTGTGCATAATCTGTGCAGTGCATGGAATACCTGGTTGATTTGATACATTTGCACAATGTACTGCCGAAAGTAACATCAGTTTTCTTTGACTTCTCTGATCAGACAGGTTTAGAAGCTTTATACTAAATTTAAAATGAGCTGTTTTTATATCCAATGATGCTGACTGTGACAAGCTTGCATGCTAGTGTTTAAAATGTTTAGCATTCAATACACTCTTAAAAATAAAGGTTCTTAACTGGCATCTGTGGTTCCATGAAGAACCTTTAACATAGACTCTTTCCATTGAACAAAACTTCTTTATAAGGGAAAAAGGTTCTTTCGAGTTTTGAAATGTTCTTCACTCTAAGAAAAAAAAAAGGTTATTTTAAGAACTGTTTACTGAAAAGTTCTTTGGAGAACCGCAAATTGTTCTTCTATGGCATCACTGTGAAAAATTCTGAAAATACCTAATTTGGTGTTTCCAGTCAAAAATAAACAGCCTTTTTTTCTTGTAGTAACTATTTTTCTTTCAATTATCCCCCCAAAATACACAAATTGTACCATGTGTCAGCAAAGTCAGTAATGTTTTTTTTTTTTTATCCAATTCAATGGTATTGACTAACATTTCGTTATTGGTCACATGGTCAGGCAGCTTTATGTGTTTAGCTGTCAGTAAAACGTTTCAGTTCAGGGCCGTCGACGTCTCGCTGTAGTCCTGCATTCACTCGGTTTTTTTAGCATTGGGCTTGTCCTCAAAAGCGTTGTTTCCCTTGTCCTGTTTAACTAATGAAGGCCAATTAAGCTTAATTGGAGAGTCACTTATCAAGCAGTTCTGTATTTAACCTTCTCTGTCAGCGGAGCAGCCAGTTTGTGTCTCTGCCACAGGTCAGAGCTCATTTAGTGATGCATGAAAGCTGAGATTTAACTCATTCGGTTGCTAAAATGCATCATGCAATGACATTTTAGAGAATTTTAATGCGTTTCTCCTGCAATGTTAGTTCTGCCCTCTTCCAGGCTTATCTTATCGCTTCTCCTGCCCCAGAAACGTCCTGCGGCCGCGTATAATTGCTGATGATCGTTTCATAAATACAAGCTGTTTGATAAAGCCAGTGATTGTTTCATTCCAGCGGTCATGTGGTCTGACCTGATTTCTGGAAACAACTGGTTTTCATCGTGTTGATTAGAAGTGACTAAATCAACCTGATTCATGTTTCTTTTACTCGCAGATATGTTCGCAAATCCTTTATTTTGACATAAATGGTGTGAATGTTGCAGTTCCCTGTGCTTTGATATGACAGACTAAAGATTCTCTCCTCCTTTAATGTGGATTAGATCAGTGAACTACTGATCTAATATCCTTGACAATAGGGCTGTCAAAATGGCTGAAAAGCTAAATTCAAATTTTGTACTTAAATATGATCAAAATTAGAATTATATTCGAATTTAAAATGCATAATTTCAGTTAGGGTGAAGAAAAGCTTTTGGCTTCTCTTCTGAGGCCACAAGAGGGCACTTCGAGCAAAATATTACTAATGCACGTTTATTCAAAGCATAAGATAACTTGACTATCTGTGAAAAAAATGCATAATGTTTAAAATAATGTTTATAAACCAATTATAATTAATTAAGCTGCTTAAACAACTATAAACAAAACAGCATCATGTATGTATGCATAGTTTAATACAAATGGTGGAAAACCAATCACACAGAGTACATTTCTCATTTAAAAACATGAGATGCAGTGGGATGGGGAAAAAAACCCCGCCATAAAGTCTCGATATGTTTTTTTCAAAGTTAAACTTGCATTAATTTTACATGGCTTTCTAAACATGCGGCTCTCTTGTGTGAGATGCGAGTGCAACAGTGATAGATGTCCCTCTAGAAAATGCGCGAAATATGTGTTCTGTGTGAACGGCTTGGTTTCAGTTTTGATGTAAACAATACTTCTCCGCATTGATTTTCTCTTTTTCCACAATATTTTTAAATGAACAACACAGCAGTGCCACATCTAGTGGCTTCAACTGGACAGGCTAACAAAAACATTATAATGCAACGACACTTTCATCGTCATCGTATCGCTTGCGCCGCTGATAAGGCTGCCTCCTTAACACACACCTAAAATTCGAATGCAACGTTTTTGCATTCGAATGTGGATTTTTATTTTAAATTCGATGAATATTCAAAATTCGAATTTTTTTTGACAGCCCTACTTGACAATAAACAATATTTTAGTCAAACAAGATCTTACAGGTTCCTAGGCCTATTTTTAGTGGTGCATGACACATGGGTAGTTAAGTAAAAGTTAAGTATAATAAAACAAAGGGCCATAACAGTGATTTTACCATGAAAACAAGGGTTTTTCTTAGGATAAGTTCAGAAAATGTAAATTATTTTTAATTATGTCATTGTTTATTCACCCATATGTTGATCTAAAGCCATATTACCTTTTTTTTAAATTATGAAATTTGTATATAGATATATATAGATATATATATACAGTATATAGATAAGACGAGGCATTTGTGTCCGCATCAAATTAAATTTACTAAAGTGATTTTATATATGTAGAAAGCATTAAATGAAAGTAAAGTGTCTGCTTTAATGTTACAAATAATGTTTGTGAACATAAAATGTGAAAATATGGGTGAAATAATGTTCCATGATTATTCAGCGTATGTAAAATGCAAACATGTATGATAGTCATTATTTTTTACACTGGGAAAAAAAATATGAAATTAAACAAGACACATTTTAATGTACAGAAAAAAAACAAAAAACAAATTTTAAGCTGTATTAAACTTTTTTTTTAGACTGTTTTCATGCTTGAAAACCCCTTTTTGTCTTTGAGGCATATTGTTTTGAATAATGTGTGACACTTGTTGGCATTTACAATGAGTGGAAGCGAGTGCTGTCAAGCTTAAAAAAAGATGCAGAAGCCCCAGATCAGTCCATTTTGTGAACCGATCATTCAGGCCAGTTTTGTGAACTGGATCAAACGATTCATTGAGAAGATCCAACTCAAACGAATGATTCATTCATGAACACACAAGGGTCTGGAACAAGATTAGGGTGAGTACATGATGACAGAATTAGATTTTTTGGGAGTTATTTTCTGACAACTTGGCTCATTCAATCAGAATTTGTCTTAAAACATTTTAATTTGTATAAATACAAAATTATTATAAGCAATGCTTTCACTCAACATTGTGCCAACTTTTTCATGACATCACTGGACTCTTGTTTACAGGATATAAGTGATTTTGACAGGAAAGAGCTGTCACTCTTTGAAAGAGCCTTTTATCAAGCGTGTGAAAGAAATTGGCCTTTATTTCCTGTTGTGTTCTGCCATGCTGGTCACTCTATTGTTCTCGCATAACAAGTGCTTCGAGGACACGGGCACTTTTATTGTCACTCAAATTGCATTGGAAACCAACTGATGCGTTTTACATTCGTTTACCTGACACTGTTTGGTAACATTATCTTGTAGCACTTCCAGATTCTCAGGCGAACTCGAAAAGGACTTAATACGTTTTTGTAGATAATGTTGTCCGTCTCAGGCCAAGGTTGCACATTTACTGCAAGTGAAAATAAGGACAAACGGCTTCTGTTTATTTATTTATTTTGGTCTTTGGCCACTGGTATTGGCAGGAGATTGCAGATAGAATTTGAACTCTTCCGTCACAGCTTAAAGGGGTCATATGATGTTGCTAAAAAGAACATTATTTTGTGTATTTGGTGTAATGAAATGTTTATGCGGTTTAAGGTTAAAAAACACCAGTATTTTCCACAAACCGTACATTATTGTTTCTCCTCTATGCCCCGCCGTTCTGAAACGATTTTTACAAAGCTCGTTGGTCTGAAAAGCGAGGTTTGCTGTGATTGGCCACCTATTCAGTGCGTTGTGATTGGCCGAATACCTCAAGCGTGTGACGGAAATGTTACGCCCCTCACCATACTGTGATGATGCCGTGTCCGGCCGGAGCGACGAGACAAAAACATTAAAACCCATTAAAACATTGTAACACGCCAAAGAGAAAGGAAAACTTGAAATCGCATCATATGACCCCTTTAATATGTTGACCCACATGATATAATGATTTTAAAAGAAGGAAATTGTAGGGCTCTCAAGTCTCACGCATTCAACCAGTTCACACACTCTCACGCCACACCTTGTATTTCTCACACTGAGAAGTAAGGGATAGCTTACTCGAGTTATACAGACCTACCAGCCAATCAGAAATTTAATGAATGTTGTTGTTTCTGCGCACCGTGTCTACACCGGCAGAATATACTACTGTGATTGTAGTTGTTAAATAAAAATGTCATTCATATCAATTCATGCATCACCTAATTTCATCATAACATATAGGCCTGGCCTGCAGAAAAGAACATTTATGTTTAATCTATCTAATATTGTGTTGGTCATACTATATAATGATTTATTGCTTGTCTTTGTTGAATAATACAGAACATAAAGAGCTTTAAAAAAAGAATTGCATATTAAATCGCAATCGCAATATTGTTAAAAAAAAGGCAATTGGATTATTTTCCAAAATCATTCAGCTCTACCAGCAACGACAAAGAGATCATTGCAAATCATTTGAACTGTGTGTCAGTACATCATAAATAGAACAAGGCATCAGTTTACTGACGGGGATTTGCCTTGCCGCAGCCACTCGTGTCCCACTGCAAGTTCGTTACTAGCCAACATGGATGCACACACTCAGGGTTGTAAGATGGAAGAGCAAAATCTGATGAATGCTGTAGCCTGTAGGTAACCCCCTTCTCTTTTTTTCAGCAGTTTGGTTTTAGATTCCTAGATGACATCACCTGTGATCAAAGATAGTGAGAGCTGATGTTGGGGAACATAGCCAAATCCGTGCCAAATTATTATTGATACAGTCTCTCAAACTGCTTTGCAACCAGAAGCTTTAAAGGGTTAGTTCACCCAAAAATTTAAATTCTGTCATTCATTACTCACCCTCATGTTGTTCCAAACCCGTAAGACCTCCGTTCATCTTCGGAACACAATTTAAGATATTTGATGAAATCTGAGGGCTCTCTGACCCTCCCATAGACAGCAAGGTAACTACCACGTTCAAGCTCCAGAAAAGTACCAAGATGATCGACAAAGTACAAACCCAATTCCAAAAAAGTTGGGACACTGTACAAATTGTGAGTAAAAAAGGAATGGAATAATTTACAAATCTCATAAACTTATATTTTATTCACAATAGAATATAGATAACATATCAAATGTTGAAAGTGAGACATTTTGAAATGTCATGCCAAATATTGGCTCATTTTGGATTTCATGAGAGCTACACATTCCAAAAAAGTTGGGACAGGTATCAATAAGAGGCCGGAAAAGTTAAATGTACATATATGGAACAGCTGGAGGACCAATTTGCTCGTCTCTTTCAGGTAAGACCTTGCATTTTCCAACATGACAATGCCAGACCACATACTGCATCAATTACAACATCATGGCTGCGTAGAAGGATCCGGGTACTGAAATGGCCAGCCTGCAGTCCAGATCTTTCACCCATAGAAAACATTTGGTGCATCATAAAGAGGAAGATGCGACAAAGAAGACCTAAGACAGTTGAGCAACTAGAAGCCTGTATTAGACAAGAATGGGACAACATTCCTATTCCTAAACTTGAGCAACTTGTCTCCTCAGTCCCCAGACGTTTGCAGACTGTTATAAAAAGAAGAGGGGATGCCACACAGTGGTAAACATGGCCTTGTCCCAACTTTTTTGAGATGTGTTGATGCCATGAAATTTAAAATCAACTTATTTTTCCCTTAAAATGATACATTTTCTCAGTTTAAACATTTGATATGTCATCTATGTTGTATTCTGAATAAAATATTGAAATTTGAAACTTCCACATCATTGCATTCTGTTTTATTCACAATTTGTACAGTGTCCCAACTTTTTTGGAATCGGGTTTGTAGTCCGTGTGAAATCAGTGGTTCAACTGTAAAGTTACGAAGCTGCGAGAATACGTTTTTGCGCAAAGAAAACAAAAATAACGACTTTATTACACATTTTCAGGAGGTTGAGTTGAGTAATTAATGACAGAATTTTCATTTTTGGGTGAACTAACCCTTCAACTTGGTTTTGGCTACCTAAAACTAAGGAAAGTACTAGAGATGTTGTAACAATTGGTAAATCTGATAAAAAGACAAACAAATTCATCCAAATAGAAATTTCAAAATTCAAATGTATACAATTTTAGCCCCAAACAAGCCAACTGAACAGCAGTGCTCAATGTACATACTGCACACATACAGTAGCATTGCAGACTTCCCTAATCAAATGCAGATACAGAGAGTGTTCTCCATGGTGGGTTTGAACAAAACCAAAACAGGGAACAGTTTGGCTCGGGACAGAATGCTATCATCCATTGTGACGGTGAAGGCTGGCCATCAAAATGTACATCAAACACAACACAAAACACCATTCATAAATTGAAATGTGTACACACACTCTCACTCACACACACTCACACAAAGCTTGACATACACGCTCGGGGCAAATTCTGCAATGCGACTGTATGTGTGCAATATGTACATTGAGCACTGCTGTTCAGTTGGCCCGTTTGGGGCTAGATTTCTTTTTATTTCTGATACATATGCATTTTCGAAATGTATAAAAAAGATTTTATTTCGATGAATTTGTCTTTTATAAGATTCACTAAATGTTATCTTTTCTTGTAATCCGTTGCTCCTTGGCAATGTCGAACAGGTTCACAGATCATCTGCTCCTACCATCCCTCCCCCTCTCCTCCGAGTAAAGTCCTCTCTGGAAGACTTGCTCCGAGCTCACGGTACGGATGTGCAATGAAACGGAAGCCACCTCCTGTGCCGTGGGGTGAAATGTAGCAGGGATGAGGCAGATGTATAATTCCCTCCACATTGTACCGGAACGGGATGAATTGAAAGGATTGTTATGCAACAGAGATGACCTCCGTTGCTTTGAAATATCAAATTTATTATTGCCATTCTGCTACATGACGTCAGCACTTGAAATCCACCGCAGTGGGCTTCGGATGGGTAGTAAATGTTTTTAAGAGGTGGTTTTTCTGAAGCATCCACGTTTTTCTGGGTCATAAACATCCACATCTTTGAAGCCCCAGACACTCTTTGTCTGGGACGTAACCATATTTACAGTGCAGTAATTGCAACAAATGCCACATGTCACAAACATGGTTTCCTTTCATAAAATAGTTTTATTGTGAGTGTGATAATCATTTATAAGATTTAAGTCCTGACAGGCAGATGGTGGCCTTTTAAATGTCTGCATGGGCGGGAAAGAAACAAACACAAATGAAAAACATTCTCACAGTTTTGATTGCCATTACACAGCAACCTGTAGTTTTGGCTTACCATTGGTCAGTGCTGCTGAATAATATAAACTAAAACTAGATTAATTCATAGTTGTGTTTGAAACATGGCTGGCTTATAGCTGGTACAAGCAGGTTTAGGTGGTTAACCACACTGTAAAAGGCACTTTTTGGTTTTACAATGCAGTTGACCTACTAGCCAAGGGATCTAGTTGAGCTGGTAGACCCAAAAGTTGGAAAAATTAATTCAAGGTCATAGGGTTACTTCCCAATGAAAACAAGAACTGATAAAATGTTTACCTTTTGAATGCATTGTATAGGTCACTTTGGGTAAAATTATGAGTGGGCCATATGACCAAAACTTTATATGAGTTATTTATTTAAAGATAGTAATATATATCAAATATAATTTTTCTGTAAATAAGGTTGCTATGACATCTACATTTTAGAGACCAGCACAATTCTCAATACCACAGCAGAATACTAGGGTAACGCATATTAGTAAATCAAATAAAAAAATAAATCCCTCAAAATTATTGAAAATAATTAAACTGTCAGTAATAAAAAAGCAAAGGACAAATACAATAGAATAAAAAGATACAAATCAAACAAACTGTGCTTTAAGTTTTTTTTTTTATGCAAGTCTAAAGTATTCAGTTAACAGCCTACTACAGAAATTGAGTAATCTAATGTAAAATAAAACAGCATAGTCTTCACTGTAAGAATTAAACTTAATTTGTTTCTTATTAAAGCTACAGAAGTCCTTCAGTCAAGAGCAGTGAGTGATTTTGAATGTGTCTTTTGTTGTTCGATTAATATTAAGCACACAGTCGCAGCAGGAATATAGCTATTAAAAAGCTGCACGGATCCAATTTACTGTTACACACGTATTTTCATTATTACATAACCGACGAGGGTTTACGTGAATAATCACTAAGCGCTGCATCTTGGTACATTTTTGCGTGTATTTGACTGTTTAGACACGCACCTTGAGCTAAAAGATGACTTTACATATCCGTGTTCTGTTTCGTCTCTGAGCGCATCCACAGAAATCCTCCTGAGGAACAGCACAAATTCTCTTTCGCGCTTTTACAAACATGAATAAATCGAATCAACTTTTATAAATCAAGCACGTCCCATTTTGCAAAACTCAAGTTACGTGATTTTACTGATTTGCACGTGAAATTTGACTTAGGGAGGAGCAAAAGTGCGCCGATGGAATGGGGCGCAATAATCGTTTTATCTCGATTTATTGTATTTTCATAATCGTTGGAGACCGAAATCGAAACAGTATTTAGATTAATTGCACAGCCCTAATGCAAGTTGAGTAATCAGATTACTTTTTTTCAAGTAACTAGTAAAGTAGCGCATTAATTTTTAATTTACAAGAAAATGAGTTACTTTTTCAAATAAGTAACGCCAGTTACTTTTTTTCCCATTTATTGACTGACAGCTCTCCTGTCCCCATGTAAAAAAAAAAGTTACGTAACCCATTATGTTCCACAAAAAGTAATTAGTTACTGTTTTAGTGGGTAACACAATATTGTAATGCATTACTTTTATAAGTAACTTTACCCAACGTTGTGCGTTAATGCAAGTGTAAATTATTGATTGATTTGTCAGCTAGTCCATTAGGCAACCCACCGACTTGTTGAATTTTGAAAACATGTAGTTTTGCACATCTCCGCTAAAGCCAAGCAGTAAATCATGTTCCAAAACTACTTTGCTAGTACCTTACACTGTTTATCTGGATTGTCCACTGTTGTCTTTTTGATTTTCATCCCACTCTGGTTGTGTCCCAAATAGTGAGCTCGATATGGACTTGCATTCTCGTGGCTTTGGCTCATCCGTTTTTGTATGTAATGTCATTGAAGTTCAGCTCAACAACTAATTCACGCTGTAGGCCCATCACAGACCCAACAGCTCGTTTTAACCGACTCAATGTAGCATGTGATTTGAGGCCTGTAAGAATCAGCTTAAGAAAACCCATGTGAGCGTTCAGGGAGAGTCCGTTCCCATGCTGTGGACTGTTGTTATGCAAAAAACATCTTCAGTAAAATAATTAAAGTAAGTCTTTTATAAAAGGTTCTTAAATGAGTCCCCTTTGGGCTCAACAAATCTCAAGTTTGCAGCTTTCTTCAGCATAAATGTCATATTTATCTGTGGTGGCTTTTATTATATCTACAGGGGAACTTTTTTCTCTGGCTGTGAAATGAAGTTGTGAAGGAGAAGATCCTCTGCGGTACCGTGCAGCCGTCTGAAGCGTTGAAAACATCTCCAGACTTCAATCAGAAGCCCTGCAGTGAGGCGATAAGGGAGAGGGGAATAGGAACGATGGGTTTATTTGGGTCCGTGTGGTTGGGCTCCAGCAGAGCTGCGATTAAGGACAAGCACAGTCCTCTGTTCATTTTTCATCTGGTGACCGATCTTGTCTTGAGGGCTTGGAAGAAACATTCTCTCAGTGTAACTGAAGCTCCCTTTATGTCACTCTGAATTATATAAACATTTATGCCGTGAGATTTCTCGGAGCTTTGAACACAGAGTCTCTTTTATGAACAAAACAAGCACTGTAGAGTTGCACGCTGCTTCAGATGGTGCTGTCATGAATTAGATCCGTGGCTTAGCGGCGAGCAGGTGTGCTACACCGCCATAGATCTCATGTAGGTTTGAACACAGCTTGTGTTGAGTCTCAATTCGGTTTCCTCCTTAGTTGATCTCCCATATTGTATCTTTTTTTACATATTTCTCCACCTCTTCAAAAAGAAGTTTGGAGTTTAATGGTAGTACTTTTTTCATGACATCGCTGTATTTATTGCTCTATCTATTTAATATAAAAAATATAAAAAAATAAGTGTCTGATAAATGACTAAATGTAAATGTAATCTATTTATCTATTGCTCTATCATTATCTTTTTATCAATTGCTCTGTCTATCTGTCACTCTGTCATTCTGTCTGTCAGTCTTCCATTTTATCATCGCTTTGTTGCTCTATCTTTCGATCTATCCCTCTGTCGCTCTATCATTCAATCTACCTATCACTCTATCTGTCTCTAGCTTTCTATTTCTCTACCATTCTGTCTATCTCTATCATTTTGTTGCTCTTTCTGTCTATTTGTCACTCATGCTTGTTGCTGTATTGTTCTGTCGCTCTATTTCTCTGTCTGTTGCTCTATTGCTCTTTCATTCTGTTGCTCTATTTTTCTACCATTCTATATATCGCTCTATTTGTCACTCTATCGTTCTATCTGTCATTCTGACTGTCACTCTATCTATTGCTCTATCATTGTATCACTCTATCTGTCGCTCTATTGTTGTGTCTATTGTTCTATCTCCCATTTTTTCTATCCCTAATCATGTAGCCAGTTCTCTTAGACTCCCATAATGCTTCTTTTTGTATTTGAGGTTCAGTGCTGTCTCGTTATATTATTAGCTAGGATGGATTTGTAAGGTCAGAGGTGACTTCACCACCAGGGCTCAGATGTCAGGTCGTATCAGCACTCAGTGGAAAATGGGAGTTTATTCAGTTCACCTCCCTTGAACGCTTTTCTTCATTAGACCGTTTCACAGGAGGAGTGGAGGAAAGACATCAGCTCATATGATCAGCAGAGAAGCCTAATAATTACATCCAGAGAGGGAGTATTTTTATTGAGAACTGACACTGTCTGGGACTGTCTGTTTGTCCGAACAAATGCCAAACCTGTTTGAAAACAGCCATTATGGTTGCAATTCTGCTTGGAACCGCAGATGTTCAATGCACTATTAATGAAATGATGGCACACTGCATTTGGTCCACATAACTAACATGCTTAATGAATCCTGCAGTTTGCAGAGTAATTTGGTCTCCGTTTGAACTACAGCTCTTATTTATTTTGCACGTCTGCGTGCATGCATTTCCACACATCTCGGGTTCAAACCCCGGTCGAAGAGGAGAACGCAGTATCACTCGTATCACGTCAGGCGCATTCATTTTTTAAAACCGCAAATGCATGTCACTTGATGAGTCGATTCACAGAGTGAAAGAGAAACTCATTCACAGGGCTTGTTTCTCACGCCTGAATGAGAATGTACTCTATCCATCGAGTCAAGTGGTGCATTGTGTAATTTACCAAAGAAATGCAAATATTGGGAACAGATGTACTGGGCTTTTCTCTTCTGCTGTCATTAGGAATGATCCCCTTCTGAAGGACCCACGGCGGTGAGACGGGCCCATAGTCTTTACAAGGGAAAAGCCATGTCACCCCGGCACGTGACTCCTGCCGGATTCTTTAGCTCTTTTCTTTGCCACTACAAACTCTCAGGAAGGATAAATTGATTTTTTTAGTGCACTGAGCCTGAGGGAAGACTCACACAATGAAGGACACACACAGCGAGATTCTTTTCAGAAGAAAAAAGGGAACTTTTAAAAAGTATCAGCCACTCAATCCCTCTGTCTCGCTCTCCATGAGAATTCCAAGAGAATTTCCTCGAATGTTTCCACCCCGCCCCGTACGAGAGCTGGATGAGGGAATGGAAATGACTTGGACCATGTTCTGTTGCATTTCTTTTTATGGGGCATTTCAGTGAGTTCCTTTCCACTCCTTTTAATAAGGGTTTTATTCACTGTAGGAGAATATATTAACCCTAGCTGATGTTTGGTGGGTTTTTGTCATATTATTGGTCTCTCAGTTCAAACTACAGCAGTAGTTTTGATAAATCCCATGTGTGTCCATAAAATTGAGAAACACATTTTCAAGACAAATTGTCTCCCTCTTCGCCTCATACTGCCTGAACCAAGCATTGTAGATATAATTTTATATTTATATTAATTTATTTCATTAAATGACAATAATAATAATAATAATAATAATACTTATTATTATTATTATTAATAATAATTAGCAAAAAATAGAAGTGTAATTTATACATAAAACAATATTAATAATATTTATAATTTTAGGAGTAGTAATAATAGTAATAATAATGTTTTTTGCATTTTACATTTTGAAATACTACTACTTTTACTAATTATTATTGTTATTATTATTGTTTTTCTTGCCTTTTACATTTTGCAAAATGTAGATAATTGTCATTATTATATAAAAGTATATTAATTATTATTATACTTTTGATACTACTAAATAATAATAATTATTATTATTATCATTATTATTATTAGTTTAAGTCTACATTTTGCAAAACTACTTCTTTTAATACTACTACTAATAAATTATTTATTTTATTAAAATGTTTATTGAATTGTGTTGCACTTTTGCTAATTTTCTTTTTCCAATCATTATCTCCCCTCTAGGGGTGTGCCATACCATACCGTCCACGATAATACCGGTATACATTTTTACATGATTAAAAAAAGTGTCATATCGTGATATCAATGATATAGCGACGTGATGACGTATGGCGGATATACGTTCCCTAGCACATCAAAGTATCGCGAGAGCGGTTCTAGAGCATGATTAGAGTGCACACCCTTACCGTCATAAATAGGCGAGGTGCATATCTTTAGCAAAGCGGCGTGGAGAGCCGCTTCTGGGACGTGCCGCGGCGCCGCTGGTGTAAACACAAGCATTGACTAGAGTGGCCTCATCGGAGCCGCAACGTGCCACAGACGCATGCAGTGTAAATTTTTGTATTTTGACGTCATACACCGATCGGTCTGCTTCAAGTCAAACACACAGCTGCTGCTGCCACATTATGACAATAGATTTACACTTTGAATTAGTCTGTCATCGATGAATGTAGCTCATTGGAAAAGGATGGAAAATGCCCTTCATTTTGTTTGCACTAATAAATGCTGCTGCCTGCCAGCTGTTGTTCCATGTTTTTTTTTTCTATGTCATAAATATTGTTTGGCAAATATTCTTGAAATATCGTGATATCATTTTGAGGCTATATCACCCACCTCTACTCCCTTTTTTTCATTTAGTTTGTCTGTCCCTCGGGATGCTTCTTGGCATTAGTTTGAGTACTGGTCAGTGCGGCTGTGTTGACTTTGTCTGGTCATTTCCACATGATTTGGATTCATCTGCCGCACGTCTTGTCAGAATTGGCCCGCGTCTCACGGCTGATGCCCACAGAACAGCTGTTTCCAATAGCACTTTCAGAAGAGCTTTCAAAGTGACTCTTACAAAAAAAAAAAAAAGAGAGAGACGGCAGCTGCGTGACTGAGGCGAACAGTCAGATTCTCATGGAGTTTTATCGAAACCATCTCCCCGCTGGGTCCGTCAGGTCTTTGGAGAATAAGTTAGCGGTTTTTGGTTAATCAAATTTCTGTTGTCGGAGTTTCTCTTTTAATTAGTGGAAGTTCCTGCTGGGATGTGACAGATGTTCAAAGCTGCCACCATTTCCTCTTTGTCATTGTTTATTCATTCTGTCGGTTGTGTTTGGTACCCAGCTGTTCGACAGGCCGCTATGAACCCTCACCTCCAGATGTGAATGCAGAAATCGTCATAGCATCACACCAATTTAACCACCATTAAGACTAGAAATGTACTTTTCGGTTATTTGATTGTGAGTACTTAAACCGATATATCAGCTGAGTACTTGAGATGGAGTGAGTTGAATTTGTGCCATTTTTTTGTTAAAAACTACACCACTAAATAATACAAAGACCGTAAATGGACAGTTTCCTTGTACCGTATGCAACAACAAACATACAGTCTGACCAGCCTGATTCACAAACAAATGTGTCTTGTGAACTGATTCTTTTAAAAGAAACTTAAACTTAATAACTACACCACAGAATAATACAAAGGCGGTAAATAGACCAATTATCTACATTATTCTGTATGCAACAAACCTACAGCTTGACCAGTCTAGTCTGATTCATAAACAAATGACTCTTGTGAGCCAATTCTTTTAAATTAGTCTCAAACTTAAACTTGAGCATATATTGTTTTGTTTTGCAAAATAACCAATAACTATACCACAGAAAAATTCAAAGACCGTAACTATAGAATGTTCTTACGCTGCATGCAACATCAAACATACAGCACGACAAATGCAGTCTGATTCACAAACAAATGACTCTTATGAACCAGTTCTTTTAAATGTGTATCAGATTCAGTTGTAAGTGTATTTTGGTTCTTTTTGCAAAAAAATTAATAACCACACCACAAAATAATACAAAGTCAGTAAATAAACAGTTTCCTTGTTCTGTATTCAGCAACAAACATACAGCACGACCGACGTAGCCTTGTAAGAACTGATTCTTTGAAATTAATCTCAGACTTAAACATAAGCATATTTGTCAGATTTAGAGAAATGTAGCATTCCATCACTTGCTCACCAATGGATGCTCTGCAGTGAATGGGTGCCGTCAGAATGAGAGTTCAAACAGCTGATTAAAAACATTACAATAATCCACACAACTCCAGTCCATCAATTAACATCTTGAGAAGTGAAAAGCTGCATGTGTGTAAGAAACAAATACATCAAGACGTTTTTAACTTCAAACCACCACTTCGGGAAAAAAATATGATTCCATAATAACACTTCCTTGAGTGAAAAAGCCATCTTGTCTGAATCAGGAGAGAAATCTGCACAGATCAAACACTGTTTACAAGCCAAAACAGTCCAAAACGGCTCTAAACAAATATGTGGGTGGAATTTGATGTGAGAGACAACAGGAGAACTTTTTCACTAGAGGAAGCATTATTATGGATTATGCACTTTTGGCCAGAAGCGAAAGTTAAACTGTTTTAATAATGGATTTGTTTCTTACAAACATGTTTTGGCCTTCCCAGGACATTAATTGATAGACTGGAGTGGTGTGGATTATTGTGATGTTTTTATCAGCTGTTTGGACTCTCATTCTGATGGCACCCATTCACATGAATTTAATGCTACATTTCTCCAAATCTGATGAAGAAACAAACTCATCCACATCTTGGATTGCCTGAGGGTGAGCACATTTTCAGCAAATTAACTGTTTTGGGTGAACTGTTCCTTTTAAGACCAACCAGTTGAATTTACATTTGCATGTTTGCATTTGTCAGATGATTTCATAGATGCCTTTAGCCAGTTGTTTTTCACATAACCATCAGTTTGGGATTATTGCATGGTCGATATGAATTGAACGTGAGAGATTTATCCCATCAGGTTGGTTTAAGCAGCAGTTAAACCTTCACACTCGGTCTCCTGATGTCCGTTGGTGTATGAGTTTTGGTTGAGTGGCTCAGTTTGGTTCTGTGGTGCCAGCAGTCTGCTAACTGTCTGCTGTGACTAAACAAAGCCTGCCAGAGCTGGAGCGTCATCTCTTTGTGTCATGGTGAAAAAGCTCGACAGGTTCTGCTCTTCTCATTGAATATCCTGTTTCATAAATTCACAATACCAAGGTAAAATGGGTTGCAGACAACCTATCTCGGTGCAATCCAGTGATGTATTTAATTTTTCAGCTTTTAAAAGCAAATTAGACACATACTGTCCGTGGGGACGGCTGGATCAAGCTGGGGTTGCCTAGCAATCGAGTCAGTCGTGTGTAGTTTGTTCCCTCTCCGTAGCACTAGTGAGGGTTGATGGGAGCGACTGAGTGTTTACAGTTGACAGCTGACATCAGATGGAGGGACGACATGATTGAGAGCGAAACCATCAACGAATAGGCCTCCTGAGCATGCTGGATGCCCAAAACACTCACCAGCTGCTGTGGGACGTCCTCTCAGGTCACTGTAAGCAAATCTGTCTGAAGAATTGGTCTCATTGGATTCTAGTATAATATGAGAAATTAATTTCATTCTATTTTACAGGCATATGATCTTTGTGTAGATATTATATTAAACGTACAGCAATGCTCATCTAAACAACATCTTTATTTCAGATGTGAATAATGGTTCATGTATTAAAACTGATCCGGTTGGTTGGTTAGTTAGTTATTTTATTTGCTTAGTGTTTTAAAAAAAAAAAGTAATTTAGTTAAGTTGTTTAGATAGTTGTTAGGGGTGATTTAGTTGTTTGTAAATTTAGTTAGTTATTTTAGTCATTTGGTTGTTTTAGGTAGTTGTTTGGGGTGATTTAGTTATTTAGTTGTTTGTAAAGTTAGTTAGTTTTTTTAGGTAGTTGTTTGGGGTGATTTAGTTATTTAGTTGTTTGTAAAGTTAGTTATTTTAGTCATTTGGTTGTTTTAGGTAGTTATTTGGGGTGACTTAGTTATTTAATTGTTTGTAAAGTTAGTTATTTTAGTCATTTAGTTGTTTTAGGTAGTTATTTGGGGGTGATTTAGTTATTTAGTTGTTTGTAAAGTTAGTTAGTTTTTTTAGGTAGTTGTTTGGGGTGATTTAGTTTAGTGGTTTGTAAATTTAGTTAGTTATTTTAGTCAGTTAGTTGTTTTAGGTAGTTATTTGGGGTGATTTTAGTTTAGTTGTTTGTAAATTTAGTTTGTTATTTTAATCATTTAGTTGTTTTAGGTAGTTATTTGGGGGGATTTTAGTTATTTAGTTGTTTGTAAATTTAGTTAGTTATTTTAGTAATTTAGTTGTTTTAGGTAGTTATTTGGGGTGGTTTAGTTGTTTGTCAATTTAGTTAGTTATTTTAGTCAGTTAGTTGTTTTAGGTAGTTATTTGGGGTGATTTTAGTTATTTAGTTGTTTGTAAATTTAGTTAGTTATTTTAGTCATTTAGTTGTTTTAGGTAGTTATTTGGGGTGGTTTAGTTGTTTGTAAATTTAGTTAGTTATTTTAGTCAGTTAGTTGTATTAGGTAGTTATTTGGGGTGATTTTAGTTATTTAGCTGTTTGTAAATTTAGTTTATTTGAATCATTTAGTTGTTTTAGGTAGTTATTTGGGGTGATTTTAGTTATTTAGCTGTTTGTAAATTTAGTTTGTTATTTTAGTCATTTAGTTGTTTTAGGTAGTTAAAAAAGTGAAGTGACATGTGGCCAAGTATGGTGACCAATACTCGGAATTAGTGCTCTGCATTTATCCCATCCAAAGTGCACACACACAGCAGTGAACACACACACACACACACCGTGAACACACACCCGGAGTGGGCAGCCATTTTTTTTTTTGCTGTGGCGCCCGGGGAGCAGTTGGGGGTTCAGTGCCTTGCTCAAGGGCACCTCAGTCGTGGTATTGAAGGTGGAGAGAGCGCTGTACATTCACTGCCCCCACCTACAATCCCTGCCGGTACGAGACTCGAACCCGGAACCTTTGGGTTACGAGTCCGACTCTTCAACCATTAGGCCACGACTTCCCCACATTTAAACATTGCATGCTTAAGATTTTGGACATTTTTCCATAGTATGTATTACTGGATTGAGCCCTGTTGTTCAGAGCTGAATTCACTGACTTGTTTTGCACGTCTCCCTGCCAAACAAGTGGCCTTGTTGTGGTCAACTATGGACAAGTTGGGCGACAAATTATTGCCATGTTTCTAGTTAACCTGGCCTTGTTCTGTGCGTGGCTGCTGTTCAGTCAGTCTACTTCTACTCAGAAGCGTTTATGTGTATTTACACACAGACAGGTGTAAATGGCTTCACTGTTGTGGCCTTGATCAGCACACTTAAACGGTTAAATTAGTTGATTTGAATTAAAGCATCAAAAGCAACATGGATGTTTCTCTTCCGCTGATAAAGCTACTGTAAGTGTGTTTGTTGTTGGAGAGCTGACGGGTGAAACGGCCGTGTGACTTTCTATGGTGTTGAACATACAGTATTTGAAGTGGCCCACATGAGGCACGTTCCTCTGAGGGGCCCCTACATGACATCTGTTCTCAGCCATTCATCACAATCACAGAAGCGTTTCTGTGTTTTTATTTCATTCACTAGGTCATTTTCATTATCCTATTTACACGCTCCCCTGCCGCCCACTAAAAACCTCCAGAACGCTCCTCTGAAACACAAAAACACTCCGTGTCCTGAGCAGGTGCGATGAGACAATGTGATAAATCCCAGCTAAGCAACAGTATGGATTGGTTTCTGTTTTGCTCATGTACTCAGTGGTATATCAAACATGTTCCCATCGGTGCAGCAGCAGTATTTTTCTCTTTTAGTTTGAATTAAGTATTTTTACTAGAAACATGTTGGATTGCATCCGTTTAGGATACAGGGTTTCACTGTGGACTGGAGTTTGAGGACAGAGGACATGTTTAGAAAGGAATGCAAGCACACGTCTAACTGCATACTGCCCACTATGTACTGTGTACTGCCTTCTCTGTTTTAGAAAAAGATGTAAAACAGTATGCGATATGCATTGGTGAATGGGTACACAGTAGTGCACTTACATTGTTACCACATTTTTTGTGTAATTTGGTAGAAATCAATTAATATTGCCTTTTTATGGCCGATACGTGGAAATACCGATTTGGGATTGTTTATTTTTTTATTAAATGTCAGATAACAAATAATCATTATTATTTATATTTATTATATTATTTACTATCTATAATTCTATCTGTCGTTCATTGGCCCTGTCCCAAATGGAACACTTCATGTGTACTTGCGGTCTTACGGACTTACAATGGCCGCCGCGTCCGTTAAGTCCACGAGAGCGTAGGGTGTCCCATTTGTCATTTTAGCATTCATAAGGGTGCTCGCGAGTGCCCCCTTTGCGGCCGTTATGCGCCCTCGATCCGCACTTCTGCTGAGCCCGCACTGGGGCGAGCTTCGCAGCAGACTTCTACCCAACAGTCAAAGCGGCATTACATCACAAAAGTGCAGATTTGGGACAGGGCCATTCTCTCTCTCTCTCTCTCTCTCTCTCTCTCCTCTACTCCGCTTGTTCTAGCCGGGTCTATGTTTTTTATTGATTTTTATTATTCACTGAGCTAATCGTAGAGTACATTAGTTAATATAAGAAGAAACGTCTAGCTTCGCGGTCTCACTCTCTCTCATTTGGATGCACGTCTTGCCGCATTGTTTCTCTTTTACAACCTCATTAATTCTCACTAATAACCTAACTGAAGCAGCACATGCCCTTTATACGA
>NW_015505795.1:932924-957792 GCF_001515645.1 Sinocyclocheilus grahami | reverse complement strand
GTACTCGAGCGATACTGGCTCTATATCAGCGGCTGTGATTGCCTCCGAGAGTGATATTGCTCATGTATACTGCATATTTTGGTGTATTTTTGCTGAACAGAGAACATTGCTAATTACTTCTGCTAGTGTATCCACACAAACACACTCGGCTCTGTGCGTATGAAGTGTGTGTGTGCGGCATCTGAAGTGTACATCACATATCAAAAGCCTCACTGTCATGTGAATTATGCCGCACTCTTTCAGGTCCGGAGGGAGTGTGTGTGGGTCTGGAGTGCCAATCACTAGTCCATCTTTCTTCCAAACATCCCCCAAATTTGAAGCGAAACCGGTGTGTTGTCCTGAACCCCCTCCACCCGGCGCAGCAGATCAAAGTGAAACCTCCTGGAAGGAAGGCCACACTTACACAATACTTAGGTCGCGTTAATTCGAGACGGTAAAGGAAGGTGAGTTTGGATCCTTTATTAGATTATTTCTAAGTTGAGGAGGAGGAGGGGGTGGGAGTGTAGCTGAACATGAATATCCTGATGTTGAGGAGTGACCGGATTATTCCACATACATACACACACACACACACACACACACACAGAGAGAGAGAGTGAGCGTCATTGTGAGCAGTAGAAGTAAAGCCAGCTGTGAGCTCACTGCACTGCTGAGCACAAAGCGTAACCAGCCAACCATCAACAAACACTCGACAGCAGCGCTGTAACTGCTGCAGGATCACTGATAGCTGCCAGAACCACTGCAACACATTCACAGCCATCCATCCATCCGTGGATGTGGTGCGTTGAAAGAGGAAAATCATGTATCAACGATAGCCAGAAATATTGTCAAAAGCATTAAATATTGTTATTATTAAGAGTATATTAAGATATTATTAAGATTTTGAAAAGCCTGTTGTCTTTTGTCATTTATCTAAGGTGATTTTGGAAGTTTTTTTTAAACATTAGTTTCTTATTTAATTGGTTCCACATTGTTTGCTGATTTTTACTTTATTTAAACTTTGTGTCATTTATTTATTTTATTTGACATCAAGGTGCATGCCGTGCCTCCAAGCGTTCTTACTCGTTTTGCTAATAAACATTCTACGGTTCTTATTTATTTGGTTATATATTATACATGTTTACTTGTTTCCAGTTTTGTATACCTATTAAATTTTATGCAAGTTATTTGTTATTTTATGTTAGGCATAGCCTGCCCTATAGCATGGTGTATTTTTATTTGTTTTGTTAATAAAAGTTCTGTTTTATATATACGTTAAAGTGAGTATTTTGTTGTTGCGTTCAAGCAATTGACGCGGAACTGCCGCTAATTCGATAATAAGCTATTTAAAAGCGAGGAAAAGAGGGAAAATTCAAACAAACTAAAAACTAACAATTCCTTTACTCCGAATTGCCGCTATTTGAAAGTGAAAGTAAAATGTGCATGCCACTTTTATAAGCTATTTAAAAGCGAAGGAAAGCGAGGAAAAGAGGGAACGCCCCCGCGGTGATTCCGGTATTACCGGTGTTGTCACACGTCGATTACCCGGTGGGAAAATTTCCTCACCGTCACAACCCTAGTAGGGGCGTGTTTGTTTTGGTGATTTCAAATGTCAACATTGGCTACCAGAAATCGCTTACCCCACCTTAAATCATCTGATAATCTGAAAATTGTCAGATATCAAACATTTTATTGGTAAGTCTCTCAGTAAAAAAGCAAACACTACAAACAGCAGGTGTATTGTACCAAACTCAGCTACGCCACAGATGAACTGTCAGAATTCAAATTTCCCAAAGTTGAACGAATCTTCCAGAAGAAACTAGTATCCGGCAGTCACACTTCTCTCTGAGCGTTTGAATCAAAGACTGCTGCATTGATGGTTCCAGATGTTTGCTGTTGCCACCTACAGATTTGATGTTGAAATGCACAGATGCTGGAACATATGTAAAGTTGCCATGCAGAATGTTTGCCGGTGAGATAAAGTCTTTCATACGGAACAAATGCGGAGCTAAACATCTACATGGATTCCTCCAGCGCCAAAAGCATCTCTCGGCATCCAGAAGGTCACGTATCGAACCGCGCAAAGGAACAATGGAGGTTTTTTTTAAGTCTTTGTGTAGTTCTCCTTTATTTCCCAGTAAGGTTGAATGTCGTAGTCTAGCGTCGGCCCTTTACATATGCTAATGAGGCCGTTCTGCGCAGCGGTTGGTGGTTTTGTGAGCATTTTCGCTAACTCAGCCTCAGCCTAACTCAACCCTTTCTCCTCAACTTTCACCTCCTCCTTTCCTCGTTCTCGTTGTCTTCTCATGGGTTCCAGGCAGTTGTTTTGGATCAGTATTTCCAGAATGATGCATTTGAAGGCCTGCACTCAAGCAGTGGATGTGGGTTGTACAACAAGTGGATTTAGGAGCTGTTTTGGGGGAGTATTTTAGGTATGTTAAATGATCCTCAAACGAACTAAACTTGTTTGTCACTATTAAACTTGTCTGTTGGAGCCAACAGCAATGCTGAAGTCCTGATTTTGTGAAGCAAGGCTGTTTGTGGAGTTGCAATTTCATAGATGAAGTGCTTGTAGGCGTTTCTCGACTCGTATCATTTGTATTTCTATTGGTTGTTGTGTCACTGCTTATTTGCATAAAGCTGAGCTCAGTAAAAATCTCTGGCTACTTCATTGTTCATCAGTGACACAAGTTCACATATTTAACCATGAACTTGTAATATAATGTCTTTACATTTGTCTTAATGTATTTGTGATTAATCAGCTAGGGAAGTATGATAATAATATCTATTAGTCACAGTTTTAAGTAACTCACTAACTAGCTCACAAAATCTTCAGTCTCGAGATATTAATCCCAATTGCATTGTGAAGTAGGTAGGGAAATATTGTACTGAAATGTTGTATGTTTTCCAAAGAAAATGTGACATGCAAGCAAGTTCTGCACAAGTAAGTGCCAATGTTGTAGGTTGATGTCTTCATTCATGTAATGATGCTTGACTTAGCAGTATTTTGGGGGGTTTTGTGAAGCGGTCTCAAAGCTTTTGCTCTCAGTAGACGTTATTTGACTGTGATGTGACAAAGTGCACTTCTTCTGACTTGAGATGCTGTGGATGGGGTGAGAAAACACGTTCCGTCGTGACACTGTGATTGAATGCATCACATTAACACCCTCACAGCTCTGATGTCCTCTTCAGTAGGTCAGTGCCTCTCCAAACCCTGTGCTTAGACCACGCTTGTCACATGTCCAGCTTTTTCTGCCACAGATGTTCTTTTTTTTTCAAAGCATCAGGCACAAATGCCATGGTTTTATGGAGAATCTGTTGACTTTGTTCTGTTAGGTGTAGTGAACTGTTTAGCAAGTTTTTAAACTATTTATAATTTTCAAAATGGCCTCTTACAAATGTTTCAATTAGGGCTGTCGCGGTGAGGGAATTGCCCTTGCGGTAATTTTGAGTGGCTCAATAGCGCGGTATGCGGTATTATCGGCATATATATATATAATCTGTGTGTGTATGTGTTACGATATAATGAGGTCATATTCAGAAACCAATGAAACAGAAACCAAATAGCGTTGAAACGGGAAGTGAAGTAAACGGAAGAGAATGACAAAATAACGGTCCACATAACAGAACATAAACCTGACAATAAGATCGTTAGGCTGTATGTATAACAGTTAGTTCTGATTTTCTAATCTGACTGGACAAGAGACTTTCTATTGATATTTCCACCTGCGCGCGTTCTAGACGGGCTGTCAGGCAGTGCAGTTACAGTGTTCTGCCACAAGGTGGTGGAAAGGGACTGTCTTTGAGTGAATCTATAAACCTTTCATTCAACTACACGTTCAAAAACGCTGATTCTTTCAAAGAGAGAGGTAATGAAACACGCTGTTGAAATCATTGTGACTTTGAGTGCCGCTTTGGAAGGCTCAGCTGACCAATCCGTCGATGCTAAGAGAGAGATTTGGCTTATTTTCACAAATATATATGACTCGCAAGTAATCGCACGCGCTCAGTCGATCTCTCTCTCATATACTGTTTAGGCTTGTTAAGTGCAAATCTACGGAGCCTCTGTACAAATCAGCATGGTACACATTGTTATCATTACTAACTTGTTTAATATTCAGTCCACATGCACGAAGTGTAAAACGAGAAGAGCATAACCTTACGAAAAAAGAAAACCGGCAAAAATCGCGGTTGCTGCGGTTCTTGCATTCCGCTGCGGTTTGCTCGTCAATAGCGCAGTATTGCAATATTGCAGTTATCGCGACAGCCCTAGTTTCAATCAATATTTATTCTTTTTTTTACATGTTTTTATTTATTCATATTTTAATTTAAGAATTTTTTCACTTAATTTATGAGAAATCAGTTTATCAGTAGCTAGAAACCAACATTTAGTCCCAATATAGCTACCCCCACCCTAAAAAAATATTTTATGTAATGCCATTATTTTTTCATTTTTATTTACTTTTTTAATAAGATGAACTTAACTTAATCTTTGGATTTAAATAATATTTTAAAAGTTTATTTTATTTTATTTTATGCTAATTTGTTTCACTTTTGTTAATTTTTGTTCTAATTTTTAAAAATGATTAACTATTTTTAATAAGATAAATTTCACTCAAAACTGATTTTTAAAATGTATTATAAATGTTTATTTGATGCTAATTGAATTTATTTTTATTTTATCATTTTTTTTACATTTGTATTTATTTTTAATAAGATAATTTTGACGTAAAGTATTTTTTTTATTTTATGCTAATTTGATTTAATTGAATTTTTATGCTATGTTTAATTTCATTTTTTACATTATTGTTTATTTTTTAATACCATGAATATTTTAATGCAGTTTTTATTTTACTAGTTTTATTTTATTTTTTTACTTTATTTGTTTGTTTGTGCTTTTAACTATATGAAAAATCTTGATAACAGTGTTGTAAAATTTGCTAAACCCAGCTCATGTAATATTTTTTTCGGGCTCTTGACAGTTTTCTGATGGATGAGCAGCACTTGTTTCACTGACCGTTTGCTGAAGAAGAGAAAAATGGACTCCAGGAGCTCTGTTTTGTGTAAAGTGCTTTCTCGCGCTCGTCATCAGGGCTGGCCGGCGGTGGGTTTGTGTGTCCAGTAATGGCTGGTATATTGTTGTGGTCTGCTGAGGCACATGGTCTCTGCCAGCCGCGCTGTACGAGAGCTTTTCCAGCACTGCCTCAGCAGATGGTTGATTTGGAAGAGGCCCACCGAGGAGCTGGAGCCATCAGATGTCTCCTTTAGAGTGGCCAAGAACAAACACGAGACGCTCCGACCCACCAGCTGTACAAGATCAAGAGACCCGCTCGCTACTTTCATACGGTTTTCTTGCCATGGGTGCTTCTGAACTCTATTTGGTTTGGAATTTGGTATTTTTGGAAACATTTTCAAATCATTTAGTCTTGTGCATCTTAGACGAGTATTTCTCATTTCCTTGATCCATATTTTCTACCTTACACACTACTTGTTCTGTAAAGGTATTGTCTTTTTTTGAGTTTTACATTGTCTGCAGTGCAGAAACCAGAGCACCTGGGTAGCTGTTATTATAGTTACTTATAGATGATAGTACCTCAAAGATTTTCTTTTTATCATTTTTTTATTGTATTGTTTATTTAAAGCTACTGAGTAGTACTTAAGGCTGATATTACATCAACGATTTTTGTTATTTTATTTTATTTGAATATATTTTGATAATTTATTTTATTTCACTGTAAAAATATTTTCGAAGTAAATAAAAAAGAATTATCTGAGAATGTTTAATAAAAATACACCATTGCAATCTTTTTAAATTTCATGTTTAATGTAATCAACTGAAATCTTCTAGCAATTTATGAGTGAAACACCTATTTTTTTATGAGTGAGTTATTTCAGGGTAAGAAATAATGTTTATGATAATATTTATATAATTTAAAATGTATTAATGTATTGATTTAGCTTTTATTTATACTTTTGGTTTTCAGTTGACGTTTTAATAATGTAAGTGCTTTTTCATTTTTAGTGTTTTTATAATAATATTTCTATATCATTTATTTATTTGAGCTTTTAATTGACTTAGTTTTAGTTCTTTTAGTACTTCAGCATATTTATTTCACTGTGGTGTTGATAAAAAAAAGTTTTTTTAAATTAGCCATAAATTGTAAAGTTGTATTATTATTATTGTTGTTATTAATATTATTATATTTTGAAATATTACAGTAGTTTAGTTATTTTAGTTTTTTATGTAATAATATCAATAATAACAATAATAGATTATTATTTAAAAATCTGAAAGTAAAGTAAAATAATAAATATTATAAATGATTTTAATGATTAAAAATATAAATTGATCAATGTCTTATAATAATTATGTTGTGAAATATTATATTTAGCAATTTTGCAGCAAAATATTACAGTAGTTTTCAGTTGTTTTTGTTTTTATTTAATACTAGCAATAATTAATTAATTAAATATAAAGTATAATAATATTATACATTATTATTTTAGTTATTAAAAAGTATTATTTATCAATGACTTATTATTATTATTATTATTATTATTATTATTATTATTAAGTATTCTTTTTTTATTTAGTTATTTTATTTTTGCCATTATACATAATCACAAAACTTTGGCCAAACTGTGAAGCCCCCCCTGAATTATTTTTTTTCTTTTAAATCACATTTTAAATAGCTATAACAATTTTTCTGAAAAATCACAATGACCTTTTTTCCCCCCGAATTGTGCGGCTCTATTCGAAAGTAACCGTTTCTATTCACATTTTCCGTGTCTCTCTTTGTGGTGACTGAATGTGGTGCATCTCTGCTCTCCAGGCTTGTCTTTATTCTGCCTCTGATCGTCTGAAGCGTGTCGGTCTTGTCGCTCAAAATAAAAATGTCTCTTTCAGCCACCAACTGTTGATGATCGAAGGGTGTGATTCCCTACAAAACCTGGCTATTAAATTCCCTGCGGTGCTCGACGCAGGCCTCAAAGGGCCCGGCTGACGGAGGGGCCCGTCTTATTACAGAGGAGCTTATAGACTCCTTACGCCCCGAGAGGCACGCTGCTGCTAATTTGAGTGTCAGCTTGTGGTGGACGCCTGAGTTATGAGCTGCAGATAAAAGGAAGGCCGCTGGAATAAACACACACCTGTAAGAATATAGCCCCGTCAGTAGGAGAGAATCTGTTCCCAGGACACTAATAATGACCCTCCGAGGATAAAACACACACGTTTACTTCATTTAATGTTTAATTCATTTAATCTTTTAAATGAATTAAACATTTCATGGTTTAATATTTGAAAACGGAGAAATTAATATTAATATATTCAACATAAACATTAGTTTGTAATTTATTATTGTAATTTTAGTTGAACATTTCTAAAATACTCTAATTCTTTTTTTACAGCAATAATATTTCTCAATTTGTTTTTTAGCCCTTTCATATTTTTATTTAGTAGTGGTAGTAGTAATAATGATTATTATTCTTATTTATAAAACTAAATTTAAAACTAATATTATTACAAAATATAATAATAATAACGATAATAATTATTATTATTACAAATTAAAAATGTAAAAAATATTAAGAGGAATTAAGAATAGTGATTATGATGATGATGACAATGATTCTTATTAATTAATATTAATAAGTATTAATTATTAGTAGTACAAAATAATAATAATAATTATTATTATTATTAAATACAAATATTGCTATTCATATTATTATTATTATTACTACTACTGTTGCTAAATAAATATTAAAAGAAAATGTATTAACAATAGTAATAAGAATTATGATGATGATGATGATTCTTGTTATTGTTACTAATAATTAAGTTTTAGTGCTAAAATATTTTAAAATATTTCTAAATATAAAATAATAATAATAGATATTATTACTAAATAAAAATAATATTGATTTATTTATTGCCATATTGAGATCTAATCACAAAACTTTGTCAAAATTGTGCAGCTCTACAAATAAGCAGAGCAAACCAGGAATTTTGTGTTTTCTGCTCCTTCAAGGCTGTGACCTGCTCCGCATTATTAGAGATGCCAGGGTCTGGTTACAATCTCTCGTTTCTCGTTTGGACCACAAAGTGAGGAATTTAATAATCGCCATCCGAATCACCTCTAGGTTAAAACAACGGCTCGAGGTTTGATTGAAAGCAGAGAAGTAGTCTGAAGTGTGAACTTGAGCGAGGTGTGTGAATTGCTTGTGTGTGTTGTTTTGTGTTCTCAGATAATAGACTGCGAGCTCTTTGTTTAACCTGAATGAGCACAACTAAACGTCGTTGGATAAAGGACGTATATGTTAGCGGAGTTTGAAAAGGAAAGTCTCTGAATAGGTTCATTACCTAATTTTGGTTTTGACGCAATATTTACACTGAAGCTCGCAGCAGGCGGCTATGGTAAGGAGCGTGACATTTCCCGACCAGGAGCCGAGTGGAGCCAATCACAACACACACTGGCCCAGCTAACCAATCGCAGCACACACCGGCCCAGCTAACCAATCACTGCACACACCGGCCCAGCTAACCAATCACTGCACACACCGGCCCAGCTAACCAATCACTGCACACACCGGCCCAGCTAACCAATCACTGCACACACCGGCCCAGCTAACCAATCACTGCACACACCGGCCCAGCTAACCAATCACTGCACACACCGGCCCAGCTAACCAATCACTGCACACACCGGCCCAGCTAACCAATCACTGCACACACCGGCCCAGCTAACCAATCACTGCACACACCGGCCCAGCTAACCAATCACTGCACACACCGGCCCAGCTAACCAATCACTGCACACACCGGCCCAGCTAACCAATCACTGCACACACCGGCCCAGCTAACCAATCACTGCACACACCGGCCCAGCTAACCAATCACTGCACACACCGGCCCAGCTAACCAATCACTGCACACACCGGCCCAGCTAACCAATCACTGCACACACCGGCCCAGCTAACCAATCACTGCACACACCGGCCCAGCTAACCAATCACTGCACACACCGGCCCAGCTAACCAATCACTGCACACACCGGCCCAGCTAACCAATCACTGCACACACCGGCCCAGCTAACCAATCACTGCACACACCGGCCCAGCTAACCAATCACAGCACACACCGGCCCAGCTAACCAATCACTGCACACACCGGCCCAGCTAACCAATAACAGCACACAGCACACACTGGCCCAGCTAACCAATCCCAGCACACACCGGCCCAGCTAACCAATCAGAAGGTGGACCTTCATTTGATACAGGAACTATTCGAGCCGTTCATGCCAGACTGAGGAGAGAGGTGTTGTAATAATGTAAAATATGTGAAAAATAATGTGTTTTTCGAACAACCTAGTATGAGAGCCTGTTCTAGTACACCCCCAAAACAAAATCAAGACTTTGTGAAAGAGCATAATAGGACCCCTTTAAACATTTTGCCTTGGCAACTGACTAAAATAAAATGAGTTTAAGTTGAAATACTGAAAGTAAGTTGAAGTATACTAATGACTAAATTCAAATTAAATAAATTAAATATATAGCTACACACACACACACAAATATATATATATATAAACCAAAAATAATAAAATATAGTAAAAGTTTTACTTAAAAAAAATATATAGTAAATAATAAAATAATAAAGATATTTCAAATATTATTAAATAGTGTGATTAGTGTGTGTGTATATATATCAGAATCAGAATCAGAATGAGTTTTTATTGCCAGGTATGTTCACACATACGAGGAATTTGTAATACTCAAATTAAATATGTATGAGCTCAAACCCCCTCAAACCTTTCTAATAGTAGACAAACATATCCATAACCATAGAAAATCAGCAATCTTCAAAAACAACAACTGCAATAATAAAAACTATTATTATTATTATTATTATGCCCATGTACAACTTGCCACTACGATGGCACAATGCCTACAGTGGGATTTATAAATAATTGTGTGGAAAAAGGTTAAGTAAAAAAAAAATTACAAAACATCTACAAAAAATTTTTAATGAAAAATCAAGGTTGTGTCCATGCACAACTACAACGTGTTTTTATGATGTCTGTGATGTGATTTATTATAAATAATTGTGTGGAAATAAGGTTAAGTGAAAGATTATTAGTAAAAAAGTAAATACATTTTTTTAATTGTAGCTTAATTTTTTTGCCCATTCGCAACTCACTGCTACAATACCACAATGTGTATGATATATGATTCATTATAAATAATAAGATTAAAACGAAAAATAAGTTGTGACCATGCACAACTCGCTGCTATAAAATTATAAAAACAGTATTTATATTGTTTTTTTACATCTGATTTTCACCGCAATGTCTGAACTGTCCCGTGCGCCTTCGCGTCGTCTTCTTCAGCCTGCGCGTGAGGCGTCGTCGTCTTCTTCTTGCTTTACAGAGGATTGCAGACTTATAAGTGCATTACCGCCACCTATCTCTCAAATGGACCATTGACACTCTATCTACAATCTCAATTAGGAGTGTCAATGGTCCATTTGAGAGATAGGTGGCGGTAATGCACTTATAAGTCTGCGATCCGCCGTAAAGCAAGAAGAAGAAGACGCCGCCGCCTCACGCACAGGCTGAAGAAGAAGACGCGAAGGCGCTCGGGACAGTTCAGACATTGCGGTGAAAATCAGAGGTAAAAAACAATATAAATACTGTTCAGTTTCTTGCACAGACCGATCGTTTTGTGTCTTTACACATCAATGTATCATCACGAGCGGTAGGGTTTAATTTGGTTTTGTTTGTGTATGTTTTTTTGACTCAAAGCCGTGATTCCCATCCACTGACATTATAGGACTGACAGACTGCAACGATTTGAGTTAAAATTCTCCGTTTGTGTTCTACTAAAGAAACAAAGTCACCTACATCTTCGATGCCCTGAGGGTAAGCAGATAAACATCCAATTTTCATTTTTGGGTGAACTATCCCTTTAAGGTTAAGTGAACAAGAATGAAATAAAAAATAAAAATAACTTTAGCTTTAAATGTACATTATATGATGGAAAAATAAGGCTAGACATGCTCATATCAAACGGTGTGCTCATAATATTTTCCTCAGGGTCCAGCGATCTCGTCTGAAGTAGATGACAGCGGCGTATCATTTTAAAGATGGCTGACAGCAGCGGGTTCTCCTGGTGACGGCACATTAATACTCCCGCAGCCTCTAATCAGGCCACCATGTCAAAAGATTATTTTAAGACCTGGCGAAACGGCACCAAAGACACGAAACCAGCCCAGCCAGCGACAGAAAATGAGTTCATCGCCATAATTAGTCTCGCAGAAGCCTCCCCCTTCACCTCCCCAATTTCATTTCTTTGGCCATGGAGGTTGACCAAAGATAATGACTGCTGAGCTTTTCTGGTTAAAGACCTCTCTCTCTCTGTGTGTGTGTGTGTGTGTGTGTGTGTGTGTGTGTGTGTCAGACCTGCCTTCATTAGCTTCCTTCACACCCACACACACACACACACACAGAAAACCCAGTCAGAAAACAAGCCCTGCACAGGTCAGAGGTCATAGGGATGATGTATTTTTGCAGACCACGAAGTTGCGCTGCAATCAGGGGCCCCTGTAGAGAAAGACACGATGGAGAGCATTTATCATTGTCTGTGTTCTAGATAGAGACCACCATGATGTCTAGTTTGTGTGTGTGGCAGATGTTTATTCTGTGCTTGAGTTTACACTTTCCAGAGCCTTTACTCTCTCTGCCATGCTTGCACAGGTTTTGCGCGATCCTCTTCACTAATATTCTCTGGGTCTCATTTGGGCTCAAATTGATAAGCGATATTGACAACGCCATTGTTTACACTACAAGCAGAGCACATGCCGCTGAGGTAAGGGGCGGGACTTTAGACGCACACTACAGGCGGTTTAGCCAATCACAACACGCTGGACCAGCTAACCAATCTGAGCCCGTCGTGTATTTCTGAGGGAGGGGCTTCATAAAAACAGGAAATGATCAGCGTGTTTATAGGAGAAGGGACAGAGCGGTGTAGAATAAAGGTAAATTATGTGAAAAATAATGTTTTTTTTTTTTTTTTAAATGAAGCATTAACACATGTTAGACTGCACCCCATAAACAATCAAGCCTAGAAAAAAAAGTCAACCACCCCTTTAACAGCTGTTGGTAATAATTAACATTCATTCATTCATTCATTACAATATTAAAATAGAATTATTATATTTTAGATTATATAAATATAATTAAAAGCTTTTTGTTATTGGACATCATTTTAATATCACTGCATCCCTAATTCATACCAATAATTAATTTCAGCAATATCAAAATATGAATTTTTGTGTCAGTTATTAATTATGTGAAAATTATTTTTTTTTTTTTAAATGAAGCATTAACACATGTTAGACTGCACCCCATAAACACAATCAAGCCTAGAAAAAAAAGTCAACCACCCCTTTAACAGCTGTTGGTAATAATTAACATTCATTCAGTCATTCATTACAATATTAAAATAGAATTATTATATTTTAGATTATATAAATATAATTAAAAGCTTTTTGTTATTGGACATCATTTTAATATCACTGCATCCCTAATTCATACCAATAATTAATTTCAGCAATATCAAAATATGAATTTTTGTGTCAGTTATTTAGATAATTAACAGCTTATTGGTAATAATTAACATTATTCATTCATTAATTTTTCTACAATATTAAAATGTAATATGTCAACCATACAAATACTTGACAGCTTATTGTTGGACAGAATTTTAATATTGTTGCATCTGTAATTTTTACTTCTACTCTAGTTTCGGCACTATTCTGGCTTAATCTTGAAACTTGCTGTCGCAGTAGTGTATTATTATCTCTTGTAGGATTGCCGCGATAGACGGTGCTGACAGTGATACCGGTGTTAAGCCGCAACACCGGTTACGTCACTTGCCCACCGCGTCACCGACCCCCACCGTCGCTTTGGTTTTTTATAGTAATAAAAATAATTTAATTCAGTAAAAGAACAGACACTACAATTCAAAACTGAACGCGACTGCTCAATGCAGCGTGCCGAACGACAGTCGCATCACAGATCAGATTTAATTTCTCCAGTGAGGAGAGCGAGTCCAGCTGACTGACAAGAAGAGTGAGGTGAGACAGACAAGACGAGTGAGGTGAGACAGACAAGACGATCGCGGATGAGTTTCGAAACTGAATGCAAAAGCGCCTGTTTGGCAATATTTGGGATCTTGAAAAGCCTGTTGTCTTTTGTAATTTATCTAAGATGATTTTGGAAGTTTTTTTAAACATTAGTTTCTTATTTAATTGGTTCCACATTGTTTGCTGATTTTTACTTTATTTAAACTTTGTGTCATTTATTTATTTTATTTGACATCAAGGTGTATGCCGTGCCTCCAAGCGTTCTTACTCGTTTTGCTAATAAACATTCTACGTTTCTTATTTATTTGGTTATATATTATAAATTTCCTCACGTCACAACCCTAATCTCTTGTATAATGAATTGTTTGCAGTGTTTTTCATTTTTAGGTTTCTTTGGATATAAACATTTGCTAAATGACTAACATTGCAAGGAGAAAGTGTTTTAACATCAAGGCCTTCACAAAAAGCCTTTGGAACTCGTGGCCAGTTAGAATGTGGTTTGCTTGGATGAACTGCTCTGTTAAGACATCATTTGGATTTAGACGTTTAGATTTGTAAAGAGCTTTTGGAGAAGAATCTTTCTTTTGGAATTCAGCAGTTTATTCTGAGTCTCATTACACTGAAGGAAACACTTTTAGTCACAGTTCAATAGTCCTTGAGTGTTTTGAGGACAGGGTTTTTCTCAGTGACCCTGCTGTCTGTGTGTGTGTGTGTGTGTGTGTGTTTTAATGATTGTGTCGATGTGAAAAGGATTACGTAATCGGAGCTCCTCTGTTTTGTCCTTGCTCATCCTTTCAGAAAAGCCTGTCTCATTTATTGAAGTTATTTCAGGAAGCACTTTTGCTGCTGCTGCATTTCAATGTGAAAACAGTTAGTTAGGCTACAGCACTGAGATCCAAAATCCTGCTCACTCGTATCGTTGTGAAGGACAGTCCAAGGGGAAGCAGTCTAGGAAAAGTCATTGCAAATAAACCAATGCAATCAGAAAATGACATTAGCTGATCTGATGTTTACATAGAAATAGCATGATAGTTTTTATATTGGAAGTTTTCTTACAAAACTGTATTGTAGTATTAGCCTGTTTTTGAACATGCACCATGGTCATTCTTCAAAGTACCATGTGATACCATGATTTTTCGTAAAGATGAACCCAGTCAAAGGATGCCATTAAGGTTTGCAAAGTGGTTTTCTGTAGCTATGATAGACTTTTGTTAAATTATATGGAAATACAACAATATTTTGACTTCTAAAGACACTTTTGTCTATTCTGCCGCAATAGTATGAATTTCTTTGAATTAATTTGTGTCCTTCCCTGCAGAAAAAAAAGCTAAGACCAGCCTGACCAGCTAAAGAAGTGGTCTAAACCCCTCTAAAACCAGCCTACAAACAAACCAGCCTGGAAGACCAGCTAAAACCAGTCAGATTCTCTTTTATCCCAAAACTACAGCCAGGGCTCCCTTATTAATGAATTTTTCTCAGTCTTGGTTGTATTTTATGTACGCCAGCTGTTAATTTGGGTCAAACCCATATACATACAGGTTATCTCAAAATTTGCTTGTTACTAATCAAAATGCTTTAACCAAACTCTTGCAATATTTCTAATATCATTATAGTGAAATTACAGTATGCAGCATTGGCCTATATATCCAGTGTTTAGTGTATATTTGTAATCACTATATTTAGTGTTAAAACAACAGCATATACATTACAGCTTATCTTGTTGTGGCCCACATTCCCCCTCCAGATGTTGTTTGTCCTGCAAATATAAACAGTACATCAGAAATTGAATCATGGGATAGGGCGAATGCAGTGAAGATGGGATGTTTTGTCGCTTGTTCCTGTTTTTTTAGGAGTAGTGAAAATGGAATGAAGATTAGTGGTTCTGTTCAGAAAAAGGGTCACAGAGTTTACATTGTAGGTCAAGCTATATAATTGATTTAGCAGATTTTTTGTGGGCTGATAGCAATGTCAGGTCATGTTACATGATTCTGAATAGCACATATATAAAGATGCAACAACAAAAACGAACAATTGCTTTACTCCGAATAGCCGCTATTTGAAAGTGAAAGTAAAATGTGCACGCCGCTTTTACAAGCTATTTAAAAGCGAAGGAAAGTGAAGAAAAGAGGGAACGCCCCCGCGGTGATACCGGTGTTGTCACACGTCGATTAACCAGTGGGAAAATTTCCTCACGTCACAACCCTAATCTCTTGTATAATGAATTGTTTGCAGTGTTTTTCATTTTTAGGTTTCTTTGGATATAAACATTTGCTAAATGACTAACATTGCAAGGAGAAAGTGTTTTAACATCAAGGCCTTCACAAAAAGCCTTTGGAACTCGTGGCCAGTTAGAATGTGGTTTGCTTGGATGAACTGCTCTGTTAAGACATCATTTGGATTTAGACGTTTAGATTTGTAAAGAGCTTTTGGAGAAGAATCTTTCTTTTGGAATTCAGCAGTTTATTCTGAGTCTCATTACACTGAAGGAAACACTTTTAGTCACAGTTCAATAGTCCTTGAGTGTTTTGAGGACAGGGTTTTTCTCAGTGACCCTGCTGTCTGTGTGTGTGTGTGTGTGTGTGTGTGTGTTTTAATGATTGTGTCGATGTGAAAAGGATTACGTAATCGGAGCTCCTGTTTTGTCCTTGCTCATCCTTTCAGAAAAGCCTGTCTCATTTATTGAAGTTATTTCAGGAAGCACTTTTGCTGCTGCTGCATTTCAATGTGAAAACAGTTAGTTAGGCTACAGCACTGAGATCCAAAATCCTGCTCACTCGTATCGTTGTGAAGGACAGTCCAAGGGGAAGCAGTCTAGGAAAAGTCATTGCAAATAAACCAATGCAATCAGAAAATGACATTAGCTGATCTGATGTTTACATAGAAATAGCATGATAGTTTTTATATTGGAAGTTTTCTTACAAAACTGTATTGTAGTATTAGCCTGTTTTTGAACATGCACCATGGTCATTCTTCAAAGTACCATGTGATACCATGATTTTTCGTAAAGATGAACCCAGTCAAAGGATGCCATTAAGGTTTGCAAAGTGGTTTTCTGTAGCTATGATAGACTTTTGTTAAATTATATGGAAATACAACAATATTTTGACTTCTAAAGACACTTTTGTCTATTCTGCCGCAATAGTATGAATTTCTTTGAATTAATTTGTGTCCTTCCCTGCAGAAAAAAAAGCTAAGACCAGCCTGACCAGCTAAAGAAGTGGTCTAAACCCCTCTAAAACCAGCCTACAAACAAACCAGCCTGGAAGACCAGCTAAAACCAGTCAGATTCTCTTTTATCCCAAAACTACAGCCAGGGCTCCCTTATTAATGAATTTTTCTCAGTCTTGGTTGTATTTTATGTACGCCAGCTGTTAATTTGGGTCAAACCCATATACATACAGGTTATCTCAAAATTTGCTTGTTACTAATCAAAATGCTTTAACCAAACTCTTGCAATATTTCTAATATCATTATAGTGAAATTACAGTATGCAGCATTGGCCTATATATCCAGTGTTTAGTGTATATTTGTAATCACTATATTTAGTGTTAAAACAACAGCATATACATTACAGCTTATCTTGTTGTGGCCCACATTCCCCCTCCAGATGTTGTTTGTCCTGCAAATATAAACAGTACATCAGAAATTGAATCATGGGATCGGGCGAATGCAGTGAAGACGGGATGTTTTGTCGCTTGTTCCTGTTTTTTTAGGAGTAGTGAAAATGGAATGAAGATTAGTGGTTCTGTTCAGAAAAAGGGTCACAGAGTTTACATTGTAAGTCAAGCTATATAATGGATTTAGCAGATTTTGTTGTGGGCTGATAGCAATGTCAGGTCATGTTACATGATTCTGAATAGCACATAAATAAAGATGCATGAATGTGGCACCCGTGCAATATACATGAACAAGAAAAACCCATTTAGGTCATCAGTGGCATCTTCCCAACCCACAAGTGTTGAGCTGCACAGCTGAACAGAAGGTGAAGTTCGAATGCTGGAGTCCCCACTGGGAACCTTGTCTATATACGTGTGTGTATATATATATATATATATATATATATATATATATATATACTATATGCATTTATAGTTGTGCATGTAATATATGCACTGCAATTGGGGGCTCCAGTACTCTGTGGGAGCGAATAAATGTGGCATGAAAATAAAGACATTTCGCTGAGTTTTCCTTGCCTAATACATAATCCAGTTTGAAAACCACTTAACGTTCCCTTAAGTTTATGGCTAACAAGACTGATTTGAACCCCTGCTTGGCCAATAAAAGTAAGCAACAGAAATAGGCATTTATATTTCTGAAAGATTTCTTTGTGAGAAGACCTTCTTGAAGGAGTCATCAGGCATGTTGTGCGGTACACACCCTGCCACTTATCTAACAGTCTTACATTGTTCAGTGGTCATAAGGAGGTTGTGAGAAAGACATCCCACTGTTCTCTCTGAAATCCTGGAAGAGTATCCGAATAAATATATTCTGCCGTTCTCTGCAAGATGCCTTAATGCGCTTTTGTTTTTCTCTTTGATCCCAACAGATCGCTCTCCTCCAGCTGTCGTCCTAAATTAGCTGAGCTCTGTGAAAAGAGAGCCGTTTCAACTGACCCCTTCTGCTCCTTGAAGCTCCAGCCGTCCGTGACACCCAAATGCTGCCGGTCTTTCATCAAACTGGTCACTCCTGGAGAAAAATGGACTTGGAGTGAAGGGCGGCCCTTTATGTGGGCTGACTCCCTCTAGGACGACTCTGAAACTAGTTGAGACTCAAATGGGTGACCTATGACAATGTAACCAATAAGGGGACTTGAGTTCTCGCTTTAGCAAGCAGCTGCAAGCAGGATATGAGCTTGAGCCGTGGGTATCGGCGATAAAACGAACCTTTCGTTGCTTGAGGCCTCCTCTAACATCATGCAGTCATCTGAGGAATTGTTTAACAGGAAGCTGAAAGCGTTGAATGGGAGTATGGGACATCCAGCGGGCAACATGCAGGGCAAGCTGGACGGGGGTGGCAAGACGAACGGAACACCTGCTATGCCTAAAATGGGGGTGCGGGCCAGGGTGACGGACTGGCCCCCAAAAAAGGAGGGTTGGGGACCCAACTACGAGACCGTCATCATGGCCTTTCAGAACGGACAGCCAGACCAAAGTGTGGAGATCACGGATTTGGGCGAAGCTCCTTTGGAGCCTGATTATTCGGATACAAAATATTCCTTGAGTGACCTTTTGAGTCGATCCCCTTTGAAGGGAATTCATCCCATTCGCCAACGGAGTAACAGTGACGTGACCATCAGCGACATTGATGCGGAGGACATAATGGACCAGAATGCTGTTAACCCCAACACCGGCGCCTCGTTGCATCGGGAGTACGGCAGCACGTCTTCGATTGACCGCCAGGGTCTTGGGAACGATGGGTTCTTTACTATGTTGCGAGGATATCGGATTGACAACTTGGACCATCGCAGCGCTCCGCCTGCCGGGTTCCCAGAGCTCCTTTGCTACGACACAACCCTCTCCCCAAGCTTGCAGACCGCTGCACAAATAGCCCGCGGCGAGATCATCCACGTCTCCGGCTACGACTACGTGGACAGCTCCCTCCTCTACAGCCGAGAAAGAGAGAAGTCCTTCATGCATCATCTCAAGTCGGAATCATCTGAAACATCGCTGTTCAAAAAACTGAGGACTATTAAGAGCGAGAATGACGGTCTGCGTCTCTCCACCGAGCAAGACGACCGCCGGCCGCTCAGCTTCCAGAAGTGCTTCGCTCACTATGACGTCCAGAGCGTCCTCTTTAACATCAGTGAAGCGGTGGCCAATCGCGTAACCCTCAGCCAGAGGAAGAACACCACCACTGGAGCTTCTGCTGCATCCCAATACCAAGTCCCAGGAAGTGGACAAGTGGCTGGGAATACAACTGGACCTGCATCCATGTTCGAATCGCCGCTCGGAAGTCGGGAAGACCTCAATCCCAAGGAGAACCTGGATGCGGATGAGGGGGATGGGAAGAGCAATGGATTGGTGCTGAGTTGCATGCATTTTCGCAATGAGATTGGTGGAGAAGGGGAGAGGAGGATATCTCTATCCAGGGCCAACAACGCCACCTACAGCGCTGGAGGAGAAAACTGCTCGTTTGAGTCCTCCTTGAGCTCCCACTGTACTAATGCTGGCGTGTCTGTACTGGAGGTGCCACGAGAAAGCCAGCCAATCCACCGTGAAAAGGTCAAGCGGTACATCATCGAGCACATCGACCTCGGAGCATATTATTACCACAAATACTTCTATGGGAGAGGTAAGCCTTGTCATTTTGCGTGAAACACACAAAGCTGATTCTTGTTTGTTAAACTCAACATGAAAACTAAATTGACCTTTCATTCCTGGTTCTATTCAGAATGATTAATCAGTGTATGTTATTCTAAATTGTTATTGTTTGTAATTTTGCTATGCCTCTGAAACATAATTTCTCTTTAGCTGATGTCACAAAGGTTATGTTTGTGCTTTTGTAACTCTGGCATGGACAGATATTTTGCAGCTTATATGCATTTGTAGGATTTTCCCTTTCAGATCAACCGCAGAACTTTCTACTCCCATCAGCGCTTTTATGGAATTGTGATCTCATGCTAATTTGCCCTGTTTAGTAATTCTGGCCCTAAGTATTTTCATAGGTTTGTATCTTCACAGTACCAATGCTCCAAACCTGTATGAGTTTCTTTCTTCTGTTGAGCACAATAGAAGATATGTTAATTTTCAAAAATTAGTACTTTTTATTTTCACAATCATTTTGCTTACATCAGCATGGGTTTGAACATCACATTTCACTGGTTCAGCCATCGAGAATTTGCTATGAATATTCACAAAGCTGGAATGCTGCGCTTTACAACTATACCAAACTTGTGCTGAGGGGAAGCACCAGTCTTCAAGAAGCGAGCAAAGGAAAAGGTGGACCTCTCAGAAAACATACAAATAAAGATTATTTTAGATGTTTAATTACTATTTGGATCATTGGGATTGCTAGACAAGGGCTTAATGAACTGATTTTTGTCAAAACCTCAAATAAAAAAAAATTTAAATAAAAAGAAAAAAATATATATATATTTTTTTTGCCTGCAGCTCATTCCATGCACATTCCCACTCATTTTGCCAGCACGGTGCACATGTTCTGAAGAATGCTGGTAATCAAACAGTTGAAGGTAGCCATTGACTTCCATGGTATGGAAAATAATACTATGGAAGTCAATGGCTACCATCAGCGGTTTGATTACCAACATCCTTCAAATTGTCTTCTTTTGTGTTCCACATGAGGGTGAGTAAATGACAGAGTTTCCATTTTTGGGGGGTTAACTTTGCAAAATGTCTACAGAGTACTAATTAGAAATTTAAAATGTCATTTTTTTTTGCTGTGTGAATTATTAAAAACCGTGCCTTGTAAGTATTCTCTCCTTTGGATGTCAGTCTGATGATTTAGAGAAGCATGGTGTTTGTTACACATTTTAAAAGGAGAAACGCTTGTGCCAAGGATTGAGGAGTGAGAATGTTCTCCTGTCTTTGGCCTGTGATTTGTCATGTGAGAATAGACAGGGTGAGGTGCAGCTGTTAATTTAAAATGTCATTTTTTTTTGCTGTGTGAATTATTAAAAACCGTGCCTTGTAAGTATTCTCTCCTTTGGATGTCAGTCTGATGATTTAGAGAAGCATGGTGTTTGTTACACATTTTAAAAGGAGAAACGCTTGTGCCAAGGATTGAGGAGTGAGAATGTTCTCCTGTCTTTGGCCTGTGATTTGTCATGTGAGAATAGACAGGGTGAGGTGCAGCTGTTCCCCTCTGAGGAGCCATGATGCCGAGAGAGGCAAGACGGGACCCTCTCCTCACACCGCAGTCCCACCACTCTTCATTAAAACACCTCAGCGTGTCTGGGAATGGAACAAGCAAATGATACCTCAACTTATATTGCACAATGTCGTCTATGTTTGACTGAGAAGGTGTCCGCGTCTGTCAGATAGTTTTTTTTTTTTGCATGTCTGCACATCTGCATAGTCCTGACAGGATTGTGTTACCCATTCCTAAGCTCTGGAAAACAGCTGCTCCTCCTCTCGCCATGCAGAAATTCATTTCTTTCCTTTGGCTACGCTGAATAATGAGCCGCAGCCTGTGGGTGAAAGCTGCGATTGTGTCCCGCACGTTCACAGGCTTTCCAGCCATAGCGAATGAGCCAATTACAGCTCAGCTCAAATGACAATAAATCATGTTAGCCAGCTCATTCTATTGGGAAATAGATAATCATCCACCGTGCCGAGTTGCCAAAGACCTATCAAGCAGAAGAGCGCAATTTCCTTCATTTGTGTAGGGATATATTTTACACTGATTAGTCTTGTGCATTTAACTTTATTTTAAGTGTTGTTTAAAGAGGAACGGAGTTTCGATGTGAAAATCTAAATTGACCCATTTAGCCACTATTAGTTAATTCAAAACTAATAGCCAGATATTAATTTAATTAGGTATTCTTAGGTTACTGTTGTAGGTAATGCAGCTTTGCTAATATCTAGCTAATAGTTAATTTAATGCTGGTTATGCAGCGACGAAGAACTGAAATAATGGTAAATAAGGGCAGATTTAAATGGGAGCTTTAGCATTTGTTTTTCAATTACAATTCATTTGAAATGCATAACTTCAAATTGAAATAAATGAAATGCATAACTTTAAAATTAAATAAACACAATGCATACATTCAATGCATAACTTTAAACTGAATTAAATTGAGTGCATAACTTCAACACAACTTTAAATGAAATAGAATTGAATGCATAACTTGAATGCATTGCTTCAAATTGAATGCAAAACTTAAATGCATAACTTCAATTTTAATAAATGCAATGCATAACTTGTCTTGAATGCATAACTAAATTTAATTAAATGGAATGCATAACTTACTCTTAAGATAAATGTTGGTTTTAAAGATTTAATACAGAAATTGATTTTATTTTGACAGTCTGACATTCTCGACTTCAGGCTAACAGTCAGAGTCCATTTAACCTTTCATAGCTGATCATCACCCCTTCATCGTCTCTAGAGGGACATGGAAAGGACAGAGCTGTCAACATGTCTTTCCCAAGAGCCACTATCCTCTTTCACACCTTACTTTCCGTGATGCTTTTATCACCTAGGGAGAAGCATTGATTCCATTAACTTCCTCTCCCGTTTTCCCCTGTTCGTGACCAAGATGCTGCATGATCGGGGATGCAAGATGTGACATGCCCACTGAAAGTCTGCATTAATGCTCGAATGTTATTAATACTTCATTTTGGTAAGAATCATGGCTCGGCTCAATGCCTCCCGTTAGTGACAGAAACTGATGTGTCATAGTTGCTCAAGAAACATTTCTGCTCATTATCAGTGTTGAAAACAGTTCATATTTCTATGGAAACAAAAAAAAAACTAAAAAAAATTTAAGGATTCTTTGATGAAAAGAAAGTTCGAAAGAACAGCATTTAATTGAAATAGAAATCTTTTGTAACTTTATTAATGTCTTTTATGCGTCCTTCAATGCGTCCTTGATGAATAAAAATATTAATTTCTTACTGATTCCAAACTGTAAACGTAATCTACTTTATCTAAACAAGGAAATCATTCAGTACTACCATATATGAAAGTACTATGGTATCCTCACGAATCCAGCTCGACCAAGTTGGTCTACCGTGTCAAAACCGGATGATGATTCATCAAAATCTGGTTGTAACTGGATTTTCCAGCAGGGTTCTGATAAAGTGTATTTTAGAGGGCAGTAGTCGTGTTGTTTTACTTTGAGTCGTTTAGAGAGGATGAGATGAAGTGTCCCGCTGAGGGTGTTTGTTGTTCTGCACTTCTGGCTTTGACTTGGATTAGGTGGATGTTTAAGGAGGAGAACGGTTTCAGATCTTCTCCGTCATTCAGGGCGCCTGCTGCTGTAACTATATATTAGGTTGTGTTTGTTTTTCATTCACACTAACTGAGCTGCTCAATCTCTGTTGCTAATTTTGTTTGTTGTCCCATATTTTTGTGTTTTTATTTTAATGCTTTTTTCTTCTCCATGACATGCTTTAGTACACTGTGTTCATCATGTTGCATAATTTTGGCCTCGGGTTTTCGACTTGATGTCCAAATGTATGTTTGTCTCTAAAGGGGCTTACTGAAAAGGATATCAAGAAGAAAGAGGTTAAGCTTCGTCTGTAGCCGGTATTATTTCTGTTGTTAATCTCTGATGGACCCCTATGGTGCAGTGAAATCAGAGATTATGCTTCATATATGACACTAAAGTGTCTGTGAGACAGCGTGGAAATCCATAGAGATGTGCTCTGGATCAGACCACATCATTGCCATGTGGACATGACGAATGACTAAGGATATTTGAACCTTAACTCTTCTCTATTATAACACCAGTTTAAAATTTATTTTATTTTACTTTATTTTTTTATTTTATAATTTATAAAGTATTTAAAATTGTTACTATCAAATTAAATAATGTATTTTAAACGTTTATTTGTTTGTTTGGAACAGATGATCATTTGATCATCAATTGTCATAAAAACAATCAATGCAAAAGTCTTAATGGTCCAAAAATAAGCTTTTCATTTAAGTTTAGTTTAGTTTAGTTTAATTTGTTTTGTGTTTTGTTTTAATATCATAAAGCCTATCATGTCACATTTTATTCTAAAATCAAAAGTAGGGATGCACGATATATCGGCCACCATATCGGTATCGGCCGATAAAGAGAAAAAAATGTATAGTATTTAAATAAGTGAAATAAGTTTTATAAGTAAATTTCTAAGTATTTAAAATTAAGTTACTACCAAATTAATTAATTATTTTTTTTAATTATTGTATAAATAAATGGCTTATTTATTGTATTTTATTTTATTTTATTAATATCATGAAGCCTATCTCAATCATGTCATATTTTATTCCAAAATCTAAAGGGAAAATAATTTATAAAGTATTTACAATTAAGTTACTATCAAATTACATAATTTATTTTAAACGTTTGTGTGTTTGTAACAGATGATCATTTTATTTTCTTTATTATCTTTTTTTAAATAATTTATTAACTATTTAAAACCAAGTAACTATCAAATATTATTTATTTGTTTGTTTGTTTGATTGTTTTTTGTTTGGTATGGATAATCGTAATAAATGGTTCTAAAATAAATGTAATTTTCTTTATGCAAAATATAAATTTCTATTTGTGGAGTGAAATATGACCTGGATTGACTTATTGAGATTCATCCTTTTAGTTATACAAATATAATTTGCATTGCAGTAGTTTTGTGGAAAAATGATTTCAGGAATGGATAAAAACAGGAATCATTTCTATTTATTTTGTCCATTTAATCATCAAAATATGAAGGCGAATAGCTTTTTAATGTTAGGGTTGGGCCTAGGGATGTAACGGTATGAAAATTTCATATCACGATTATAGTGACCAAAATGATCACGATTATCAATATTATCACGGTTTTGTTCAAATTAGATGAAAACGTTCAAAAAGAACTGATACACACACTGAAAACATTTCAATAAGTTTTATATTTGAAAATCAACAAACAACTAATACAATTAGCAGCTTATATGCACTTCTTTTTTTTTTTAGCAAAAACATTAAATTAACATTAACATGAAGCCCTAATAATAATAATAATAAATCACTTGTATGTATATGTATATATATATATATATATATATATATATATATATATATATATATATACACACACA
>NW_015505795.1:916598-932845 GCF_001515645.1 Sinocyclocheilus grahami | reverse complement strand
TATATATATATATATATATATATATATATATATATATATATATATATATATATATACACACACAATGGGATTTCTGTTAGTGATCATGTGATCGTCGGTTAGGAGATCTTGTGATGCTTTTTAAAGCAAAGTTGGGGTTGATTTCGAGTTCACATACAAACATAAATAGAATAGGCTAACTAAATTAGTCTATTTTAATGTAAGACAACATTTTTCGTCAGTAATAGAAATATGATTTAAGACGGTAGTGTAAGCAAGTTTAGTTTGAAAACGTTTAATAGTAAATAAGACACAATTAGACAATATTTGAATAAAATAATAATAATAATAAATATTTATTTGCAACAACTGATGGAGTACTGAATGCTGCACGCACGCGCAGCGTTATCAAGGTAACATTTGGTCAGTCATTCCCTTCGCCGAGGGAGTTTCAAACGCTTATACGAGACAGTAATACCCTGCACCCTTCAAAGAACACCCTTCAAGGGCTCTGGCCTTCGAAGGGAGTAGGGCATAGGGATGCTCACTTCTGTGTGGAAGTCGCCGCATGTCTCTTGTATCACCGCAGACGCGCTCTCTCGTTTCATTCAAATGCAGCTTGCCGTCTTGCGTCTCAGTTTTTGATTGTATTGAAAATGAAATCAGAGGAATTTAGTATTAATACTACTATAATTTTGCTGTAGTGATCATATTGTCCTGACGATTGTTTTGTACACTGTTCATAATGGATTTATAAACAGGTAAAATTTCAAAACATTAATCTCAATTCAATATTTCATATCCCCGTATTTATATATTATTTTAGGTAAACAAAACAAAAAAATCAGTGTAATAAGTTAACTATGAATATACAATACATTATCCCTTAAATGTCAACCTGATAGTTTGACCGTTCGTTCGTCTTGGCTCAAGCCACTTGCTGAGAACTTTTCTTCACGGAAGCTTTGCGTTAAACAAGTGAGATAACAAAATATTTAATCTCTAATCAATATTTTTTGTTCAATTATTTGCACAGTTAGTTTTGGTATTGAGGTCAAAGTTACCTTGCGTTTGCTATATAACAGTGGGTGGTGGTCACGAAGATGACGGAGCAAATTTGATGCGTTTCCCCCTTTTGTAGCGACTTTCTTCTTGCAAGATCGGCAGACAGGGTGACCGTCCTCGATTAAATTGCCTTCAGGACTCTTGTAGGCCGATAGACGATGGCTGACAGACATCACAATGTTAAGCTGACATCGTGATCCCCCCCCCACCACCCACCACCCCTTCTCCCGCAATCCGCCGCATCCCAGTTCCGTGTTCGGAAAGGAAATGAAGTGTACTGAAACCCTAAAGTGATTAAATAACCTACGAGATGGGACAATAAAAAAATATTTCAATACTTTCTCGCACAATTATATCGTTGGGTAAGTATAGGCGACTGTATATAAATTGCGGGCATCAAAACCGCTTTCGATTGCGCGCTCTCATTTTACTCTCACTTTCGAGATTCGCGATCCCAAGGACTCTATGGAGCGGCAGTACTTACCACACATTTGACAAGATTAGATGTTTGTCATTTGTGCTCAGGATCTGCAAATCATTCGCCATCGTCCTATCAGACATTTCTCCTTACTCTGTGGTAAGTGAACTTTCATGTACTGTAATGCAACAGGCTACCGCTAGCAAGCGGCTAACCTTTTAGTGGCTCCGTATAATGCGTTATTTGTTTCATGCTTCGGGCACACCCCTAACCCCGACCGATGTCATCGTCCATCACGATGTTTTGCTGTAGACATCGTCCAACACTAGTTAATGTAAAGCATTACAGCGGTGAACAAAATGATTAGAACACTAGTATTTTCACCAGCTAAAAATGGTTTAAGTCAGTTATCTTTTGCTGTACTGTGTGTCAGTAGGAAATACCAGTTTACATTTCCAAACATTCATTTTGCTATTAATTGTAATAATCCAGTGAGATTTTTCTCCCGCAATCCGCCGCATCCCAGTTCCGTGTTCGGAAAGGAAATGAAGTGTACTGAAACCCTAAAGTGATTAAATAACCTACGAGATGGGACAATAAAAAAATATTTCAATACTTTTTCTCGCAATTATATCATTGGGTAAGTATAGGCGACTGTATATAAATTGCGGGCATCAAAACCGCTTTCGATTGCGCGCTCTCATTTTACTCTCACTTTCGAGATTCGCGATCACAAGGACTCTATGGAGCGGCAGTACTTACCACACATTTGACAAGATTAGATGTTTGTCATTTGTGCTCAGGATCTGCAAATCATTCGCCATCGTCCTATCAGACATTTCTCCTTACTCCGTGGTAAGTGAACTTTCATGTGTGGCTCCGTATAATGCGTTATTTGTTTCATGCTTCGGGCACACCCCTAACCCCGACCGATGTCATCGTCCATCACGATGTTTTGCTGTAGACATCGTCCAACACTAGTTAATGTAAAGCATTACAGCGGTGAACAAAATGATTAGAACACTAGTATTTTCACCAGCTAAAAATGGTTTAAGTCAGTTATCTTTTGCTGTACTGTGTGTCAGTAGGAAATACCAGTTTACATTTCCAAACATTCATTTTGCTATTAATTGTAATAATCCAGTGAGATTTTAAACAGCCAGAAGCCAGTGCTCCACACAGAGATCTGATCTGATCATCATCAGTCTGTCTGGAGTAACATGAAGAAACAGAACAAACTGAGACAGACTCAATCCAGAAGAACAACGTCTCCGAGACGCTTCAAGAAACCTTCTTGCAAAGCTACAGTGCTGTTAAAAGTTTTAGGCACTTGTGTAAAAATGCTGTAAAATGAGGATGCTGTCAAAAATAATGCCATAAATAGATTTTCTTTATCAATGAACTTCTATTAACTAAATTAAATCAACATTTGGTGTGAGCATGCTTTGCGTTTAAAGCAGCTTTTGCCCTCGGTGCACTTGAGCAGAGTTTCTCAGGAGGTTTCTCGAAGCGTCTTAGAGACGTTCTCCACAGTTCTTCTGGATTGAGTCTGTCTCAGTTTGTTCTGTTTCTTCATGTCATGAATCCAGACAGACTGATGATGATCAGATCAGATCTCTGTGTGGGAGCACAAAAATCTCACTGGATTATTACAATTAATAGCAAAATGAATGTTTGGAAATGTAAACTGATATTTCCTACTGACACACTACAGCAAAAATTGAATTAACTGACTTAAAACCATTTTTTAACTGGTGAAAATACTAGTGTTCTAATCATTTGGCCACCACTGTATATATACATTTTAAATATGTTGCATGCATGTTGCAGCAGCTTCCGTGTTGCCTTCACAGTCTACAGACAAATGAAGAAAATGTTCAGAATTCCAATTTATGATAAATTATTTGAATTCTGGATGGAACCAATCTGTGCTCTGGCTCTGGATCACAGTCCACTAAATCCTGACCTGTGGTTTGAGTGTGTGTGTGTGTGTGTGTGTGTGTGTGTGTGTGTGCCTGCGACGCTGCAGTGCACCTGTAGATGGCGCTGTGTTCCTGAGTGTAGGAGGCCCGGAGCAGCAGACGCTGGATGTTGTTGAGGACGCTGTGGAAGTCTCTCTTACTGACAGCCTGATGCTGAAAGCTCTCTGGCAGGAGATCTATCCTGCGCTCAGCTGTGGAGAACGGATACACCGCGACCCCAGAGCTGCTGTCAATCAACCTCAGCCCGCCGCCCTGAAGAGAGAGAAACACATCAACCTTCCTCCTGTCCGTCATCACATCAGGAGCAAAACTGCTGTCGTTCAGGAAATTACACACTGGCTAAGCAACAGCAGCAGTTATGTGTGCGTCTTTACTGAGCTGTGTACTTAGCTTTACAATTTGTCCCCATAATTGAGCTAGTAACAAAACCTCTCTTCCAAGACATGTAGTATAATAATTATAATCAGCTTTATATACAAGACGTCTTTGGTATGTTCTCAAACAAAGTGACTGTGTAAGTGTGGGTTTAGTTTGTTTAATCTGACCCCACATATGAACTAATATGACAAAACCTCATCTCCATTTGCAAAAACAATTCATTTATAATATAATGATTTATAATGAGCATTTTTATCAGGCTCCTATGAAAATAACATTGGACATTTTTGAAATTAAGGCATTCAATAACTGACCAATAACCTTTTATTTGCCATTAAAATGAAATTACTGAACCTAAACACAGGCCACTGATAAAAATGCTTATTTAAAAGAAAAATCTCAGACAAACTTTGTGCAGATTGTGCATCTGAATTCTACACACACACACACACACACACACACACGAGAGAGTTTCAGACGCTTCTACGAGACAGTAATGCCCTGCACCCTTCAAAGAACACACCTCAAGGGCTCTGCGAAGGGAGTAGGGCATAGGGATGCTCACTTGTGTTTGGAAGTCGCCGCATGTCTCTTGCATCACTGCAGAGGCACAGACGCGCTCTCTCGTTTCATTCAAATGCAGCTTGCCGTCTCAGTTTTTGATTGTATTGAAAATGAAATCAGAGGAATTTAGTATTAATACTACTATAATTTTGCTGTCGTGATCATATTGTCCTGACGATTGTTTTGTACGCTGTTCATAATGGATTTATAAACGGGTAAGATTTCAAAACATTAATCTCAATTCAATATTTCATATCCCCGTATTTATATATTATTTTAGGTAAACAAAAAAAATTAATGTAATAAGTTAACTATGAATATACAATACATTATCCTCTAAATGTCAACCTGATAGTTTGAACGTACGTTCATCTTGGCTCAAAGCCACTTGCTGAGAACTTTTCTTCGCGGAAGCTTTGCGTTAAACAAGCGAGATAACGAAATATTTAATCTCTAATCAATATTTTTAGTCCAATTATTTTCCCAGTTAGTTTTGGTATTGAGGTAAACCTTACCTTGCATTCGCTATATAACAGTGGGAGGTGCTCACGAAGATGACGGAGCAAATATGATGCGTTTCCCGCTTTTGCAGCGACTTTCTTCTTGCAAGATCGGCAGACAGGGTGACCGTCCTCCATTAAACTGCCTTCAGGACTCTTGTAAAAGCCCAAATACGACCAGACCACCGATTTGGTTCTCTTAGATGGCTGAAAAATCTCCCGAGCGCTGTCACTGCCTTCCGACATTTCGTCTCGTGCAAAAAAAAACAACAACAACAACAACAACAACAACACTGCACGCTGCTTCTGCGTCAGACTGATGTTGGCTGGACAGGATTTACCGCGAGTTTTCAAAATTGCGATAATCAAACACGGTTTTGATGATAATTAAATTTTAAACGGTAATACTAACCGTCAGGGAATTTTATCGTGATTTATCGTAAAACCGGTAATCGTTACATCCCTAGTTGGGCCGATAGACGATGGCTGACAGACATCACAATGTTAAGCTGACATCGTGATCCCCCCCCCACCACCCACCACCCCTTCTCCCGCAATCCGCCGCATCCCAGTTCCGTGTTCGGAAAGGAAATGAAGTGTACTGAAACCCTAAAGTGATTAAATAACCTACGAGATGGGACAATAAAAAAATATTTCAATACTTTCTCGCAATTATATCATTGGGTAAGTATAGGCGACTGTATATAAATTGCGGGCATCAAAACCGCTTTCGATTGCGCGCTCTCATTTTACTCTCACTTTCGAGATTCGCGATCACAAGGACTCTATGGAGCGGCAGTACTTACCACACATTTGACAAGATTAGATGTTTGTCATTTGTGCTCAGGATCTGCAAATCATTCGCCATCGTCCTATCAGACATTTCTCCTTACTCTGTGGTAAGTGAACTTTCATGTACTGTAATGCAACAGGCTACCGCTAGCAAGCGGCTAACCTTTTAGTGGCTCCGTATAATGCGTTATTTGTTTCATGCTTCGGGCACACCCCTAACCCCGACCGATGTCATCGTCCATCACGATGTTTTGCTGTAGACATCGTCCAACACTAGTTAATGTAAAGCATTACAGCGGTGAACAAAATGATTAGAACACTAGTATTTTCACCAGCTAAAAATGGTTTAAGTCAGTTATCTTTTGCTGTACTGTGTGTCAGTAGGAAATACCAGTTTACATTTCCAAACATTCATTTTGCTATTAATTGTAATAATCCAGTGAGATTTTAAACAGCCAGAGCTCCACACAGAGATCTGATCTGATCATCATCAGTCTGTCTGGAGTAACATGAAGAAACAGAAGAAACTGAGACAGACTCAATCCAGAAGAACAATGTCTCCAAGATGCTTCAAGAAACCTACCTGCAAAGCTGCCTGAGAAACTATTGTGCACCTAAAACAAGTGCACCGAGGGCAAAAGTTGCTTTAAAAGCAAAGGATGCTCACACCAAATGTTGATTTCATTTAGATAATAGAAGTTGATTGATAAAGCATTGATAAAGACACAAGTGCCTAAAACTTTTAACAGTACAGTAGCGTTGCAGGTAGGCTTCCCGAAGCATCTTGGAGACATTGCCACAGTTCTCATGTCTACATGTCAAAGAGCGCTCTGGTGTTGGTTAAGATAGATATAGAATCTGGCGTCTCAGATAAGCAGCACTTGAGCGGCTGTGAATGGCCCCTCTTCCTGTCCTGCTCACTTTGTAGGGTGTTCTTGGAAAGTGTTATCTGTCCTTCTAGAACCTGACCTCACATCTGTCCTGTGGTTAACCTCAGAGCACCAGAACTACTTCGGCGTGGATGAGAACTTGGGTCCGGTGGCCATCAGCGTACGGAGAGAAAAGCTGGATGACGGGAAAGACAAGGAGGCAGCGCAGTATAACTACCGCATTACCTTCAGGACGAGTCAGGTACCTGATGAATTACTCAACAAATAATAATAGATTGCATTTGTTTAATTGATCAGCCTATCATACAATTAATTAACTTTAAAATTAATTGATTGACATCCCAAATTGCAATAAAATTTGAAAAATGTTTAACCCTTTAACTGTCACCCGTCCCCTCTGTGGGACGCCTAAGTTTACTTCACTATATTACAATTAAATCCTAATCTAATCATGACAAACTATATATCGTTAGAAAGGTCTAAGACTCCTAAATAGATATTTTACCAATGTTTTTGTTAACAATTATGTAGGAAAAGTAATAGATTAATTTATGACAAGAGTGCACCTCAAAAATCTACATCATAACAGGAGTTCTGACCTTTGTAGCAAAAAGTCTTCTTCATTGCCTTTTTCTCTATCACACTTTAGAATGATCAGAAATTATATATCAACTTTAAATCTCAAAATTCATCCTTTGAAACCCATTTTAAAATCAAACATTGCATTACCATGAAAATGGTACATCAATATCATGTTACAAAATGTTTTCGTTCATGAATTATAAAAAAAAATAAGTTTGGATTGTGCACTTTCACGACTTTTAACTGTCACTCACATGTTCAAAAATGTGAGTGACAGTTAAAGGGTTAAAGTTTTTTTTAGATATAATGAATAAATGAACATGGAAACTATTGAACTTGAACTTAAATTCAAGTTTTACCTGCTAATATTTAGCATTGAATTATTATAAGGAGGTAAAACTCTCCTTCTTTCAAACTTACAAGCTATAAAATATATTCAATGATATTATTTATATTAAAATATATCAAAATATGTCATCCTTAGGAGGACAAATAGAAATCAGTTGCTAATAACTGTATTTAATTAATTAATTCACTTTCTTACAATGCAAAGTTGCAAACATTTTGAAGGTCCTAAAATATATTCATTCATTCAGGATGGATCATCTTCAATGACATTTAATTTTATTAAAAAAAACATTGATACAATTTTTTGATAAAAATGGATAAAATCTTAATAGACCTAAATTAAACTTGATTAACTTTATAAAAAATAGAATTACCTTTTTTTCCTTTTTATGAGGTGAAATGTTTATTTGTTTGTTTATTGTTTGTAAAGATGGTCTTAATTGTCATGAAAATGCAAAAATAGTAATGGTCCTAAAATAAACTTAATTTTCAAAATATAAATGGTAAAATAATATTCTAATTATAATATTAATATAAAAATATTTATTTATTTATTTAAGATGGATAATCTTTAGTGAAATTAAAATGTAATAAAAATAATAGACCTAAAATGAGCTTCATTTTCTTTATGCAAAATATAAAAAAAATTTTATGAGGTGAAATATGCTTATTCTTATTATTTTCGAGGACAGTAGATGCAAATATTGTCAGCATTAGTTCTTCTCTCTTATCAAATGTATCGTCGCATTAAACCTTAGGCTTTGATCTTTAGCTTCTAGTGGAACTCATTCACAATTAAGCTGAATTATGAAGCCTAGACACTCACATGAATCAAAACGTCAGAATGAGATTTAAAGAGATGCTAGTGCTTCAAATCAGCATTCAGCATAAAAGCCTTTTACTTTATAAGTGAAAGTGCAGATAAAAGGGTCAAGACTCAATTACTTCCTTTCAGACAAGAGCGTGCCATCAAATCTCCTGCAGGGAGGGAGAATTTCATTGCCAATGACTGAATTTCATTGCCAATGACTTAATATCCCAATGGATCTATGTATTTTTTTTTATTGAAAGTATTGAGTTTTCTCATAGACTGACAGGATTTAGTACTTGAGGTCAAAAACTGGACTGATATATTGACCAGACTACTGCCTTGTCATGGGATTTTGATTGTTTGAGGCAGGAAAATGTCTTTGCTGTTTAATGCATGTGATGTTTAATTCCTGTCCAGCGTACTAACAGCTCTGCTCTCTCTTTCCCTCAGTTAACTACCCTGCGCGGGGCGATTCTGGAGGACGCTGTGCCCTCCACGGCGAGGCACGGGACGGCCCGCGGTCTCCCGCTGAAGGAGGTGCTGGAGTACGTGGTTCCTGAGCTGAACATCCAGTGCCTTCGACTGGCCATCAGCTCACCCAGAGTCCCGGAGCAGCTCCTCAAACTGGACGAGCAGGGGGTGAGTATTAAAGAGCTCAAATCTGATTGGGTGAGCTGCGCTTGTCGAATTTTTGGATAAATACTGCAATTTTTTAAAATGCAATTGCGCTTGTTTGTAGAGCTGCACAAATAATCCAGAATTTGGTGAATATATACAGTAGTAAACATTTGAAGTGGATCAAAAAGGTTCATCAAAGTTGTCCTAAGACAAGAACGCATTTTGGTTTTAGGTTTTAGGACAGCTTTGATGAAAGGTTTTGATCCACTTCAAATGTTGACTACTGTATTAATATGTCTATAAAATAATAATTAATATTAAAAAAAGAATCAATAAAGATATTATTATTACTACTACTACTTCTAATGGTATACTACAACTACTACTACTACGAATATTAAATAAAACTACAATAATAAAATTGTAACTACAATAATAAAGAAATATTGCTATTGTGATATTTCACTGTAAAATAATCATAGAGAGTATTTAAGAAAATATAATAATAATAACAATTGTATTTTACCTTGCATCTGTAAAGTTCAAACGTCTTAATTTCCCTATTTTCATGATTATGGTTTTTATTGAGATTAATAGTGCAGCCCTAATGCATAGAGTCTTTTATTATAGTACTTTTGCTGATGTTTTATAACAGTAAGCAACATTTATTGTTCTAATGTTCAGAGTCAATATGGGTTTTTCAGCGACTGATTCTTTAGCACTTCGATATGCTGTATGCTTTGTTGGTCGGAACAGGCATCATTTAGTCTGGCTTTAATGCAGCATTGTGTCTTTGCACTGAATTTTAAGCAGCCTTAACTCGCTGTGTAAAGATGCCTTAAGAATAAGTGAAGTAACAGTTTCTCACAACCCAAATATATCTGCAACACAACAGTGCAGGAAGTGTTCATGCAAATAATGCATGGTCACGTGACTAAAAATCACCATGCACTTGGTCTCAGAAACACCATATGTCGAGTTGTTTTTCCCATGTCAACACGCTTTCAGATAGTCGTCTGGTTTCTGAGGGAGAAAATCAGCCAATATCATGTTAAGGGTCGATCAATAACAGCTCCAGTCACCCATTGATTTCCTAACTTTGAGTGGAAGTGTGAATGAGTTTGGCATATAGCCGGAATTATATTTTATTTCATACATAGAGACGTTCCATTCCCGCCCTCTCAATAATGCTTCATTATCATCTTTACAAGGAAGTGTTTCTTGAAGATTTCTTGAATGTTAAATATAGACCTCGTGTCATATGAATGGAAAGCCCAGTCATTACTTTTTGTCTGGTTATATTCTTTTTTTGAAAGAAATTAATACTTTTGTTCAACAAGGATGCATTAAATTGATCAAAAGTGACAGTAAAGGCATGCAAATGTTACAAAACGTTATATTTTAAACTTTCATTTAACTGCTGTTCTTTTGAACTTTCTATTCAGCAAAGAATCCTGAAAAATAAAATCTATCAGGGTTTCCACAAAAATATGAAGCAGCACAACTGTATTAGAAGGATTTCTGAAGGATCATGTGACACTGAAGACTGGAGTAATGATGCTGAAAATTCAGCTTTGATCACAGGAATAAATTACATTTTACAATATATTCACATAGAAAACACTTATTTTAAATTGTAACAATATTTCTTAATTTTACTGTTTTTGCTGTATTTTTAATCAAATTATTATTAAATACTTTATTAATCCTTCACAGAAAATTATATTGTTACAGCAGTAACCTCAATTTAATCCATGCACACAGACATATCTACCCAAGTACACACCTAAAAAAGAATCTTACACTAAAAAAAAAGCACATTACCCAATAAAATGCATTACAGTTATTGCACATTAAAAAGCCTGATAGCAGCAGGCAGGAATGATTTACGATGCCGTTCAGTCTTACATATTGGAGGGATCACTCTGCCACTAAATGTACTCTGCCGAAACACCTCTAAAAGCATGTAATGGGTGCGAGTCATTGTTCATAATAACATTTATTTTTCTCAGCATCCTTATCTCCACAACCTGCTCAACCCAGTCCTGTGTGATGCCAATAATAGAGCTTGCCTTTTTGATCAATTTATTTAGTCTGTTCCTGTCAGATGTGCATGCGCCCAACCCCCAGCACACAACCTGCTTTGACCTTTTTTGTATAAGGCTTCCATGTGGCTGGATCAGTCCAGTTTAGCTGTACCCCAAGGTGCTTATAGTTGGAGACCAGGTCCACTTCTGTTCCCAAAATAGAGACTGGATCTGGTTTGGGCCTCTTCCTCCTAAAATCAATGACCATTTCTTTGGTCTTGGAGATATTAAGCCTCAGATGGTTATTATTACACCAGTCCACAATTCCTTGATTGTACTTCTGAATTCTTCCTCACAACCATCCATGATACATCCCACAACAGCTGAATCATCCGAGTATTTCTGAAGAAAGCAGGTATCAGAGTTTAGTTGAAAGTCAGATGTGTATAGACTTAACAGAAAAGGTGACAGGACAGTTCCCTGTGGGGCTCCAGTACTACACAGAACAGTCTCTGAGACACATTTTTGGAGCCGCACGTACTGTGGTCCAGCAGTTAAATAATCAGTCACCCAGAAAACAAGCTCCGATTCCACCTGCATCCTCCTCATCTTCTCACCCAGCTATTCCGGCTGAATGGTGTTGAATGCACTCGAGAAATCAAAAAACATGATTCTGACATTTGTACCAGGATTATCCAGATGTGTGTAAACCCTCTGGAGCATAATGATTAGGGCATCATCAACACCTATATTAGGCTGGTATGCGAACTGAAGAGGGTCTGTGAATGTACACACTTTGAAAGGACCAGTCTTTCAAGTGTCTTCATAATGTGAGACGTAAGGGCAATAGGTCTGTAATCCTTGAGCTCTGGAAGCATTAGATAAGTACTACATAAATAAATGCAGCCTTACCGAGCATAAGAGACTTCTTTCAGAGACTGGATCTGGTTTGGGCCTCTTCCTCCTAAAATCAATGACCATTTCTTTGGTCTTGGAGATATTAAGCCTCAGATTGTTATTATTACACCAGTCCACAATTCCTTGATTGTACTTCTGAATTCTTCCTCACAACCATCCATGATACATCCCACAACAGCTGAATCATCCGAGTATTTCTGAAGAAAGCAGGTATCAGAGTTTTGTTGAAAGTCAGATGTGTATAGACTAAACAGAAAAGGTGACAGGACAGTTCCCTGTGGGGCTCCAGTACTACACAGAACAGTCTCTGAGACACATTTTTGGAGCCGCACGTACTGTGGTCCAGCAGTTAAATAATCAGTCACCCAGAAAACAAGCTCCGATTCCACCTGCATCCTCCTCATCTTCTCACCCAGCTATTCCGGCTGAATGGTGTTGAATGCACTCGAGAAATCAAAAAACATGATTCTGACATTTGTACCAGGATTATCCAGATGTGTGTAAACCCTCTGGAGCATAATGATTAGGGCATCATCAACACCTATATTAGGCTGGTATGCGAACTGAAGAGGGTCTGTGAATGTACACACTTTGAAAGGACCAGTCTTTCAAGTGTCTTCATAATGTGAGACGTAAGGGCAATAGGTCTGTAATCCTTGAGCTCTGGAAGCATTAGATAAGTACTACATAAATAAATGCAGCCTTACCGAGCATAAGAGACTTCTTTCAAAACATAGTCTTACCAATCCCAAACTTCTGAACACTATGTGTCTTAGTATTTCCCTGTCACATGAATGACTGTAGATTCCCATCACCACATGTGCTGTGAATCTTCTTGTCGGGTTTACTGTCGAGATCAAACGTCGTCTGAAAAATTCCCAGGGTGTTTAGTCTCACATAAGAGACAAAAACAGAAAAAATAACATTCCATTACTGCACTTAATGCACTTTATTGATCTCAGTTTCATGTTTCTCTGCAGGAGCGTGTAAGGGTTTGTCTCAAAAGACTTGTGTTTTAGTGTAGACCTTGCGTGGGATCCCATCTGAGTCAGTCGAACTCCAGTGCGTGTAGTCATGCACGTTACAGCGAAGCAGGGAAGTCCGGGTAACGTGCGTTGAATCGCTATAAATTGGAACAGACTTGAAGTGTGCTATTTGTACTAGTGTTTATAATTTAACCATCAAGTTTGGGCACAAACCACTCAGATTTCCTGCAGAAATTGAATTGTTATTTTGTAGTGGCAGTAAAATTACACGCTTCACCTTTGTGGAGATGAACGGGGGTCTCAATCGCTGCCTCTGGGGAAGCAGGTGTGAAAAACAACACCCATGTCACATAAAGTGCTAATGACCTCCAGTCTGCCACCCGCGCGTACAGAAGAGTGCCAGCCGTATCGCTTTACCTCGGGCTGCTGCGGGAGGGTTTGCTGCTCACTTGATGGTGACAGATAATGAGAAGTGAAGCCTTTCGTTCCATTTCCCGTCCCTTTCTTCTCTTATACTCGCGTGTGACCGTGATTCCTCACGGGACGATAGAATTAGTGAAGGCTTAGCAGAAATGAAACTTTGCTGAAAGCAACAGTAGGGTTTTGGAAGTGAAGATCTCCTATATATACAAACATATGTGACCCTGGACAAATCTCGGTTGTATCTCGGCCAAATATTGTCCTATTCTAACAAACCATACATCAATGGAAAGCTTATTTATTCAAATCAAATCAAATCTCAAAATTAACCCTTATCCAGGGTCACATATATGAAGAGTTCAGATGCAAAAGCCTCAAAGTGCCGTCTGAAATTTTCATCTAAAATGAGCATTTTTATCAGGCTCCTATATTTATGTTCATTTATTTTACTTTAATAGCAAAGAAAAGGACCTATACATTGCCATTAAAGTAAAATGACTGAACCTAAACTTAGGAGCCTGATAAAAATGCAAATTTTATATTACTGTTTTTGCTGTATTTTGGATCAAATAAATGCAGGCTTGGTGAGCACAAGAGAATTCTTTAAAAACATTAAAAATCTTACTGTTCAAAAACTTCTGACTAGTATATATATATATATATATTAGGCATGGGACGATAACCGGTTTCAAGGTATACCGCGGTTCGGAAAAGTCACTTTTTCAAAACCGCTAAAATTTTACGATATACCGTTCCTGCGGAATGCACAGTTTTTTTACGTGTTGTCAAAGACGGAAAGTGCAGGACTCCCTCAGTTGTGTGCAGCGAAGAGCATAACGAGTCACACGACCCCGACCCCTCCCCCTCCGGTTGGTGCGAGCAGTCAGTGAGGGTGCTTTCACACTTGGTTCAATTGCTCCCCCCTCCCCCTGCCCCCGCTGGACTGTGTTCACATTATATTATTTGGGTCTGAACTTCGGTTCGTTTGCATCATCAAGCCAGCAGCTGTTTACCCCGTTGCTTAGTAACGATGGCGCAGGAGAAGACGGCAAAATGCGTAGCAAGGCTCTCTTCAATTTTATATTTATGTTTTTGAACCGTTGGTTTTGTTTCCAAAGCTTCAGTACATAACGGCATTTACGTCTGTCTTACGAATGTACTGCAAATGCTCTAAAGTACTCTGAAGGTGAACAGAAATTAGATATACAGCTCTCTGCTTGCAGTGCGTCAGTCACGCTCGTCAAGAAAGTGGGTGAAACACATTTTTATCAAATAATAGGTCATTAATAGCGGTTCACTTCCGTGATTTGGTACGATTGCGTTCACATCAGCAGCGAACCGTACCGGAGTTCACTTGAACCGTACCCCAGACCACCCTTTTTAAGCAGATTCGGGTACTCACGGGTGCTCACCTGAGTTCGGAAGACCGCGTTCACATCATCCAAACGTACCGAACTCTGACGTCAATCGAACCCAGGTGCGCACCAAAAGTGCTAGTGTGAAAGCACCCTGAGAGTCACCTGTGTGTGGGATGGCCGAAGGAGATGAATCCCTGGAACTTTTTCCCCCGTCGAAAAATACGAAGTCTGTCGTATGGGAATTTTTCGGGTAACGTAGACTAACCATGTTTCCGTACACAACGGTGTTCCGTACAGATGACGTTTTAGCTCCGATCGCTAAATAAATACTTCCAAGTCGAACATAAACTATATATCTGTGTCGTCTTTGGTTTTCTCCCTCTTTCACCAACGATCAAGACAGAGATCCACCCGCCGTTTGTTTCAGTGTTGAAATAAATACTATTTGGCTTGCTACCGAGGCAGATAATATGGCTAATTAACTAGCTAACGTCAACTAGTTTCCTCCCTCATGTTACTTCACAGAGTGAGGAGTAGCAGTCTAAAGTACGTACTGTACTTGTCTGCAATTTAGTACAATAATTAAATTTAGCTGGTATCACGTCTATACTTTTAAGCCTCCTGCTATTGTTTACATCTGTTCAAAATCACGACATTTAAAAAACAAAAAACAAACTGTTGTACGGAGAGACCGTGTCTGTGTGTGTGACACTCACGCTGTCTCTTTCCTTATGTGTGTATGTGCACACATCCTCGTACCTCACCGCTCCAAACTTAATCCGGGAGAGGTGAACATTCCTGCATCATAACTTGGACTGAAAGATGAATGTGTAGAAAGTGAGCATGTCTCCTAAAACCTTGTTGAGCTGCAGGTTTAATGACTGCATTTTTTATTAATTAATTAATTTTTGTTTTTGCAGAAATTATGTTTTGATTATATTTTTGATTATTGAGCTGCATGTTTAGGCTCACTTAAGTGACTGTATTTTTTGTTTTTCATTTATAGGGATTTTTTTTTTTTTTTACAGAAAATAATTTATTTATGTTCTGATTATTGTTGAGCTGCAGGTTAGGCTCACTTAAATGACTGCATTTAATTAAGACACATTTTATTATTTATTCTAATTATTTAGCCTGACATGTTTACTGGTCCAAAATGTTCTATATGTTTCTTAAAAATAAAATATACAGGTGCATCTCAATAAATTAGAATGTCGTGGATAAGTTCATTTATTTCAGTAATTCAACTCAAATTGTGAAACTCGTGTATTTAATTGTGATGATTTTGGCTCACATTTAACAAAAACCCACCAATTCACTATCTCAACAAATTAGAATACTTCATAAGACCAATAAAAAAAAAATTTTTAGTGAATTGTTGGCCTTCTGGAAAGTATGTTCATTTACTGTACATGTACTCAATACTTGTAGAGTAAATGTAGAGTACATGTAGAGTAAATGAACATACTTTCCTCAATACTTGGTAGGGGCTCCTTTTGCTTTAATTACTGCCTCAATTCGGCGTGGCATGGAGGTGATCAGTTTGTGGCACTGCTGAGGTGGTATGGAAGCCCAGGTTTCTTTGACAGTGGCCTTCAGCTCATCTGCATT